>NC_143143.1:12550000-12840000 GCF_059928025.1 Delphinapterus leucas
CCTATCCTACTATATTGTGAGCACACGACTACTCCTCACCTGTGAATCCAAAGATCTGGCACCACCCTCCTGCATCCTCGTCAGAGTGAGCGCGTAGGAATTGAGGTAGGCGGAAAACAGGAGAGAGGGCAGAGGTTTCCCACTCACCCCCACAGGGATTCTTTCTTGGCAGAGGTAGGCTCCAGTCTAACTGCTGGTCAGTGTGGGCTGAGACAATGTGGCATAGTTGTGGCTCTGCGTCTTGTGTGTGGCGGCCGCCCCGTTTTTGTTTAGCAAGCTGCTGTGCCAATTTACTATGCGTGTTGTTACATGTTCTCCTCTAATTTGACTGCCACTTTGCTTCAGCGAGACGATGATTGTTTATGGCAGGGCTGTAATATGTTGTCAGCACAGGTTACTCGCTACTTGTTGGCAGTGGCCTAACATTGCCTGAGACATAGTGTCACTGTGAAATGGTTTGACAATGTTGAGACTGTAGTTACGTTGAGCAGTAACAACTGTAGAGGTCGAGAAAGGGCATCTAAGAGGCACTGTGTTCGTAAGGCAAAGGCGGAGAGGGAATACTAAGTAGGACAGCAGCAAATGTCATCAAAGAGCTTCATTTTCACACAATTTTCATAATTCGGTTTGTTTTCTGTGAACAGTGTTGATTCAGCTGCTGCTAGGGAGTAGAAACACATTTCTGAGTTAGAAATTAATTTTGTTGTGCGTGACCCTGGCTGTCGTTCTCTTTCTTGAGCACTTTTAGAAAGTCCTCAAGCCTGCTGAGGAATACAACTGGCTCCCCGTTGCACGTGTGAGGCAAGGAATTCATTGGGGCACCTTCACAGGGTTTCATTTTTGGAGCGTTTATCTAATGAGTGTCTTACTACCCTGATGGACCAGGGTGCAGCCCACTTTATGTTGTGTGAAAATGGTATTTGTGTTCTTCCTTCTTAAGAGATTCTCAGGACCTGCCAAGCATGATAACACAAACATGTGATGACAGTAGATAAGGTAAACTTTAAAAGTGACTAGAAATCCCTGTAGAGTCTAGGACAGAGTGACCCTAACAGGCTTGCTGACCCTTTTAAGACTTTGGAGTACATTTCATATTGGTTGCTGGTTCTTTTCCCAGGAATCTGGGAAGCGAGCCCTCTGCTTTGGGGAGGCACACCCACAAGGAGACCCCCCTCCATATCTCCACATAGGGATGGTACACAACACCATCCACCCTAGGCTCCTCTGCAGTTCGGGACGGCTTGGTTGTCTCATTTACTACACGTTGCCATGCAGGAACTCACTCTGCCCCGATTCCTTTCCCCTGTAATCTTACAAGCAGTGTGGGAAAATATTGTAACTCTTAGTAATGACATTTTCCAAGTATGGGCTTCTCTGAATGCACAAAGATGGCAAAATGTACATTCTCTTTGTAATGCAAGAAGCCAGAACCATTTTGATGTTGACATGCCTCCTACAGTTGCCAGAGAGCCTTCCTTCTGGTACTACACACCTTTCTTCCTGAAAGCTGTAACCTCCAGGCCCTCCCTAGCCCCCTTCTTCTATTTCATGCACAAGTCCCAAGCCTGGACCACAGCAGGCTTTTTTTCCCGTTTCTTTTTATTGAGGTATAATTGACCTATAGCACTATGTTCGTTTCAGGTGTACAACATAATTGTGAAATGATCACCACAATGAGAGTAGTTAACATCCGTCACCATACATAGTTATAGAATGTTTTTTTCTTGTGATTTTTTTTTTCCCTCTTTAAAAAAGTTCTCAAGCTTGATCACTGATGTATGCTGGTTCATCAGAAAAGCAGAATGTAACTGAATTGACGATCAGTGAGTGACATCGAGCATTGCTCATGATGGTGTCAAGGACCTGGCCTGCCCATTGAGGAGGGATTCTATGCATTTTGCCAGATTTTTTGCCTGTTGATGCTCATGTCAGGTCCATGGTGCATATTGCCAGTCTTTGACAGAATAATGCATCAAACCTGATGCCAGTCTGCCTAGCAGATGCCTTCTTGTTGTTGACCACTTCCTATCGGGATGAGCTAAGAAGAACGACTACTAAGAGTTAGCTTTTAGAGGACTTTTCTGCAAGTGCTAAGTGTTGACATTACTTCAGTTTGAATCAGATCATTTGGAGCTATCCTTTCATTTGTATCTTGGCCTCATGATATTGGTGAAAAGATATGCCAACTAGTTTGAGTGAAGTTCAAATAAATATTTTTTAAGTGTGGATATGTGGAGAAGGAAAGGGTCCCAGGATCATAATTAAAACCCTGGTTAAAACTGTAAATCGAGAGATTTGTTCTAATTTAGCATTTTCTTATAAAGTTTAAATATTTTTTTCCAGTTAAATTTCTTATATATTTACCCTACAACCCAGCAATTCCACTCTTAAGTATTTACCCAAGAAGAATGAAAATGTCTGCCTGCACAAAAACTTGTACACTAGGGTTCATAGTAGTTTTTTTCATAGTAGCCAAAAACGGGTGATAAGCAGTGTCCGTTAATAGATGACAGTTATGGCATGTCCAGGTAATGGTTATTACTAATCTCTAAAAAGAAACGAACTACTGAGGTGCACAACACCATGGATGAAGTTTACAAACAGTGTGCTGAGAGAAAGAAGTCAGACACAAAAATGTATGTTCTGTACGATTCCACCTTTGTGATATTGTGGAACATACATGATAACAGAAAGTATACCAATGCCTACGTGGGACCGGGGGTGGGGGCATTGGCTACAAAGCAGCGTGAAGGAACATGGGTGATGGAAGTGTTCACTCTTGATTGCAGTGGTGGTTACGTGTGTGTGTGTGTGTGTGTGATGTATTTATGTATTATACCTTAAGTATGATAAAGTTGATTTTTAAAATACATTTGTGCTAATCCCACTTCTGCTATATCAGTGGGAACCAGTGAAAATATTAGATGTTCTATCTTTATTCTCCCATACATAAATTCTTTTTTATATATATATAAATTTATTTATTTACTTATTTATTTATTTTTGGCTGCGTTGGGTCTTCATTGCCGCGCACGGGCTTTCTCTGGTTGCGGCGAGCAGGGGCTACTCTTTGTTGCGGTGCACGGGCTTCTCATTGTGGTGGCTTCTCTTGTTGCGGAGCACAGGCTCTAGGCTCGCGGGCCTCAACAGTTGCAGCACACGGGCTCAGTAGTTGTGGCGCACGGGCTCCAGAGTGCAGGCTCAGTAGTTGTGGTTCATGGGCTTAGTTGCTCTGCGGCATGTGGGATCTTCCCAGACCAGGGTTCGAGCCCGTGTCCCCTGCATTGGCAGGTGGATTCTTAACCACTGCTCCACCAGGGAAGTCCTCCCATATGTAAATTCTAACCAAGCATTTCTGTCACAGTTGGAACCGTTGATGTAAATATCAGTTCCTCCAATGGACTAAGCTGGATCCTAATTAATGGATCCAGTAAAAATTTTGGATCCAACTTATTCCTTACTGTTCTTATCATTTCTGATGCTTGAAGGCTTGAATAGGTGACTTTTGGATTCAGAGAGTACATCATGAGTCATTTAGTAGGAAATCAGAATCCTGGCCTCGGGAGCAACACTTTGTGCGTGAGTGGCTTTGACAGCCATTTTGTTCTCTAAATAATGTTTGATAGGATTCATTTCTTCATATCATCTGTCTGGCTGATAGTTTTTTTCTATTAACATTTTGGTTTTCAAGTCTTCTTCCAGTAAAAGACACAATTTGATGCTCAGGCTTTTAATTTTATATTAGTGAGAGTAAGAAGGCATAAAGCACATAGGATGTAGTACATTTAATTAAAAATATTTCACTAAGTAAAATATTTTGAAAAATTGTCTTTTTTAAATAATCCACACCCTTTGAAAAGCAAGTGTTAGAATTCTATGATTAGTGTCTTTAATAATCAGTTTCTTATTTGTTGGTTTAATTTTTTTTTACATGTTTCATTTAAATATCTGAAGTTTTAGTTGATATTATGAACTTGGGTTTCTTGTTTTTTCCTCATATCAACCTTGTTTTATATGTCAAAGAAAAGGTAAGGTTTAAAATTTGTTTGAAGTATGGCTATATTCTCAAAAAGGTATGGTATATAAAAATGAATTTTATGGTGTATATGTTTTATAAATGAAGCAAGAAAATTTATAACTGTCTTATCTGAAATCTGTTGGTAAGATATAAGTTGCAAAAAAATATTTCTGATAAGTGATCTACGGAATTAAAAAATATTTTTATGCTACGATGCATGTTAAGGTGATTCCAGACAGGCCCCTCCTTTACAACTGGCCGCAGGAGAGTTACAGTGTTAGCCCCTGCATTTATAATGAGGACAATTCTGGGTCATTGAGTGTCAGATATGGTGTCCCTGGGCCCTACTGTTATATTTATATCTGTGGACATGGAGTATAATGATAGACAATTTGTTAAATTTATCAAGTTTGGAATCTTCTATAGAAATTAACTTGACAAATATACATAAATTGCATTAAATACCATTAGTTCAATTTTACCCTGTGTATTTGCATACATGTTACCTCTTAGAAATATACTTAATAAAAATACAGCATAAGGATTTTATTATGACATACTCAACTGTACACTCTTTAGCAGTGGCAACCACCTAAAATGGTTGTCCATCAGTTGGAGTTTAACAACTGAATATTTTGGGCCAAATAGCAAGCTGGAGTTCTTATTTAATCTCTGTCTTATATTGGGCTATCCATTATGATATCCTTGGGTCAGTACAGTACATCTTATGTTAAGTTTTTTCTGTAATGAATATTTATATTACGTAAATGGGAAAATTGGTGGGTTCCCTTGGTAGAAACATGATATTGGTATTTTTAAAGTAAACTTAAATAAGGTCAGAATTTTTATCCTCTAGAGAAAATTTCACATCTGATTAAATAGTTTACATAAACTTAATCTTTTTCTGCTAGATGCATTATAATCTCAGATATTATTCATGTAGCTATTCCTCTGTGAACCATAAAATGTTCATTTTTTCAAAATGAATATGAAGCTCAAAGCATTAGTGGTCTTAAGAGCATAAAAACTTTATTGCTTTATGCTTAACATTTTTCAAGTAACTTTGGAAAGCCGAAACAAATTTTGCATTTAGATTAATGGAAGATATTTTCCACTTGAAGGAACTGGCAAGGGAGCAACAATAACAAAAATCCCCCAGGGTTAAAAATGTAGTGCTTTTGATGCTTACCAGAACTGTGTTAGCAGAACAATCATTTCTCAGCATGGAAAGGTATCATAATTGGTCTATACGGTGGCAATACTGAAAACGAGTATGCCTCAGAGAAAGCTAATATGACTCTACTTAATAATTTCCTTCAAGAGCCTGAATTTGAATGTGTATTCCACCCAGCTTGAGGCAAACAATTTGTTCCTATAGGTTCTAGTGGAAGTTACCAGGGGGTCATGCAATTTATTTTTGTCTTGAAGTTTTCAAAACTGTGTAGAACTAAAGACACATTCACTTGCATTGTTCCACTAGTAATTTGATCCAATTGGCAATTCTGCTTTCTCTTCTCCCCAATTCTATTATGTTGGAAGAGGAGAAACATTCATAAAATATTGTGACAAATAAATTCTTCCTGGAGATGTTACCTCTTTGTGTTTGAACCTCTGGTTCACTCGTGAATGTTTGCATTCTTGCTGCTGGCCAAAATAGACTTGTGTTTTTTTGTTGTTGTTCTTATGGGTCGTTTCTTAAATGCAGTATTATTTGTCCTTTTCACTAAAATTACCTAGTTTTCCAAATTGTTTCGTTATACTAAAGTTTTTTGCTGTGGGGCTAATTTAAAGCCCCACCACAGATGAGAAGGGTCAATACATGAGTATGTGAGCAATGTATAGGAACATTTTCTTTTCCTTGAGGAATTGACAGTTTTAGGAGGAATGTGTCTATATGTTAGAGGATGAGGATACAGAGATGAGCAGGTGTCAGAGGAATGACATGGTCTCTGCATTGCAAATACCAGTAACGGGGCTAAGGAAAAACCAGAAAATATTTCTAGGGAGGGTAAGGGGTGGTTACACACTTCTGTTTCTGTTGTTTGATCCCATACTTTTAAGAATTGACAATACTTTGAATGTTATGTTGTCTTAAACTCAAACAGCATGTGGACTCTGAAATCACACCAAACCTTAAATTTGGGGACATTGCCCTTTGGTTTAATCCATGTTCCCCAGACATATCTATTCCTTAGGATTAATGGGTTTTTTTTTAATAGTATTTATTGCCTTTGTCTGAGAATGGTTATGGCTTCCAGTCCTTATATCTAAACACTCAAGGATTAAAAATAATTTTTAATAATCAGCTTTACTGCTAATTCTTATAGCTGAAACAATGAATAAGAAGAATGGGGAAATTAAGGTACACGGCAGGTTTACAGATAGCCACGTTGGCAAAGCATGGCTGTGAGGATGTTCATATTGTAAATCTAGTACCTGTATGAGAACAACTATGTTTGGCTAGTTTCTTGTGAATTAAGTACACACTTCGTCTTTTTTTTTAATGTAATAAACTAGTGTGTTTTCCTAAGTGACTGTTTGCTTAAGAAAAGTGAGTAGGATAGTAAGGAATTTAATACTAGAATAGAAAACTAATCACTGAAGAGGAAAAAAATGTGGTGTCTTTTCTTCAATCCCTTCTTCTCCTGAACTTTTTAAATCAATTCTCCTAATGAGAAGCCAAGTGGCATGCCAGTCTTTTCTTGTTCATTTTTCTCATTAGCTCTTTGCCATCTCTTTGGTTTCTTTTTAGTTGCTTTTCTGTATGACTACTTAATGAGGAGAATGTGTAAGATGCAGGGTGAGCAAAGGGAATGAAGGTTCGTGGTCCACAAGCAGAATATTAACCCCTGAATGATAAGGATATTGAGTATTGACTGTGACTGAAAGTATTATATTGGTCTTATTTAAGCCTGACCACTGACAACCACTTGAGACATATAGTTTTTCTTAACTTAAATGTGGTTTATTTCAGAAAAACTACCATCAAATGCCATTCAAATCTATTATGACAACTTTAACTTGTTAAGTAAGCAGAATAAATCAGTTTCTTTCTCAGATCCACGTCAAATAAGGCTCAGGTCCACGTAAAATATGCAGTTTGCAACTACAGCATCAGTGGTGTCCTTTGGGTTGTGCAGTATACAACCTGAAAAATTGTATGAGGCAACCCAGTAATTCCATTCCTAGGTATATACCCAAGAGATTTGAAAATGTATATTTCTAAAACACTTGTTCAGAATGTTCATGCAACATTCTTCAGAATAACCAAAAAGTGGAAACAACCCAAATGTCCATCAGCTGATAAACGGACAAACGAAATGCGGTATATCCATGTAATAGAGTATTATTCAGCCATAAAAAGAAAAGTACCGAACCTTGAAAGCATTATGCTGAGTAAAAGAAGCCAGACACAAAAGGGCACATATTGTGTGATTCCATTTATATAAAACGTCCAGAATTGATAAATCCATAGAGTCTGAAAGAAATTCATGGTTGCCAGTAGCTGGGGGAGAAGAGAATGGAGGGTGACTGCTTGATGTATGAGTTTCCTTTTGGGGGTTATGAAAATGTTCTGGAATTAGATAGTGGTGATAGTTGCACAACCTTAGAATATACTAAAAAACCCAGTGAAATGTACAATTTAAAATGGTTACAATGATGAATTTTATGCTATGTGAATTTAATCTCAGAAACTGGTACTAGAAGAAATAAAATAAAATAAATGTATCCAATGGGGACTGACTGTAAATGAGTATGTGGGAACTTTTTGGGGTGACGGAAATATTGTAAAACTAGGTTGAGGTGATGGTTGCACAATGATATAAATTTATTAAAACTCATCAAACTGTACGTTTAAAATGTGGGTGAATTTTATGGAATGCATTTATACCTCAGTAAAGTTGGTTAAAAAAAAAAAAACTGTATGAGGCAGTAGTGAAATCAGAGCCACTGTCTGAATTTTAGAAGTATCAAAGAAGAGCTTTCAAAATGTGAATTTATCATAAATAACTTTTGGTGGTATTGTGTTTCCTTTGGTTTCCCAGGACCCTGAGGTGCAAAAACCAATCATCATTTCCATGCTGAATTACTTGCTTTGGAACATAGCCATTTTGCAGATGGCCTGCTTGTCTGAAAGAGGGCATGTTTTGTCATACCAACTCTGATTTCTATTGTTGGTGACACATTAATAACCGAACTACTTTCCTCGGTGCAGAAAAGCCGCTTCAGTGAAAATATTTGCAAATCAAATTGTATCTTCTTTTTGTGCTAGGTTGTCCTCAAAATCTCTGATTGGCTTGTTACAGACATCCCTACCTCAGCTTCTCTGTCCTCTTTTTAGTTTAAATATCTGTATGCTGTACCAGATTGCGTTATGAAATCCTCTTGCACTTATTGCCGTTTAGTGAATGGAAATGGCATTTCCTCGTTACCAAAGATAAACTCTAAATATTGTGATTTTGCCCCCCCCCCGAATTATACAGTAATATATTCAAAAACCTTTTCTCCATAGCCTTATTTCTCTGAGCTGTTTTTTCCTGAACACTGACACCAGATGCAGTCTGCATGGACCTTGGTCCCAGGGACATCTTGTCTTCTCCCCCCGACGGGGAGATTACAGGAAGAAATGCTTACTTCTGTTGTAGATAATAGGACATGAATGGGCTTTGGAATGCCTTTTCCCTTGAGCTGGGTTGAGAGAGGAACAGAGGCAGACAACTCCATGGCCTGAATTTCGTTAGCTGTGTGACAATGAGAGAGATAAGTAGATGTGACAGTTATGAATGATCCTCTGTCATGCACTTACGCGTTCAGACTCAGATAAACTGACACTGCTGTCAGACACCAGCTATGGAGAGCTGAGACCTCTGATGAACCTTCTAATATGGTAAATGGGAGTCTTAATTCTTCATTAACTGGAAAAAGGAGATTTGGCCATGTAATTTTCTCCTTGCTGCCTGTTTTAAAGATTCCAATAACCCAGCATTTACAGTTGACTAGGCAGGGATTGCTTCCCCCCCCCCCCCACACACACACACACTTGCAACATGCAGACTGTGAAATCTGAGGAAACGCCGCTTAAACCCAGACTTATTGCCTTGGTTATCTTTAATGACTTTGAAATGTATTGGCCTCATTATGGAACAGTGCAGTTATCAATTCCTCTAATTAGGTGATGTGCTCCCATAAGAAATTTAACATTAAAGCACAAAACTGAACTAGTTAGAGGCATCCAATGCAGGCAACCTCAGTTTAAGTGGTAAATTTAAGATACTGTTTCTTTATCAACTCTTTTACACCCTACTTCTGACTTCTTGAACACTAGAGTGTGGGGCATGTTTTCTTTTTCCTTAAGGATTACATCCTTATATCACACCTCCAATACCTTTTATGACATTTGAGTGCTTCTTGATAGTAAACTGTGATCTCACCTTGTGCTAAATTGAGCAGGAGCCTAGGGAAGGGAGGAAGTGAATAGATTATATTTAAATGCTCTAAGTATCAACACATCTCCATTTCTCAGTATTTATCTCGTGGTTTGTTACTCTTTCTTATAGAGTTAAAATAGAGTGTTATTCTTTCCTGTCTAATTACAAAAAATTTCCTTTCTGTAAGTAGCTTAGCACAGACTTTTTTTTTTTAAGGTTAGGGCCATTATTTGTTTCTTATATAGTGATGCTATTTCAATCAGACATGTTTCAGTTGCATTTCTAGAAGAGGGAGATGAGGTTTCTGGGTTTAGGCTGCAGTGAAGGGATGTTAGGTATCTTAACTCTTCTTTACCTCAGTCATCCATCTGAACAACAAAAATAATTGTAGCCTCCCCTTTGGGGAAGCTATATAGTTTAATTAGTGTTTTCTAATAACTTGTAAATCCTTAGAGAAAAATTAACAAATAAGTGTAAGAAATTACCTTTGGGGTTTGTTTATTATTATTGCTATTATTATTGTCCTCGTTATTACTACATGGAACTAGTTATTCTTTTAAGTTGGCTACTTGAAGATGTGTTTCAGATCTCATGGAGTGAAATTTACCTTTAATGTGACAGTGCTCAAATCAGAGAGTTATACTAAACATAAAAATATAGAACAGTAATTTCTGTAAAATACCTGGCACTGTTAACAGTAGGACTGTTAACTTTGTCCCCTGCAAGAAGATTCAGTCCCAATTAGGAAATGTCAGACTGCAAACCTTAATCATCTCCTCTCAAATGGACATTGAGGAAACCTTCCTGTGCATGTACCTATGAGCATAAGTCTGTTGAATCTGTTCAATGATAATATTACATCTTTCTGAACCAGTTTTTATCCTTAACCTAGATTTGCTTTGAACCTCTGCAGTGTCTTTGTGTGAGTGTGTGTGTGTGTGAGTGTGTGTGTGTGTGTGTGTGTGTGTGTGTGTGGTATGCGGGCCTCTCACTGTCGTGGCCTCTCCCGTTGCGGAGCACAGGCTCTGGACGCGCAGGCTCAGCGGCCATGGCTCACAGGCCCAGCCGCTCCGCGTCATGTGGGACCTTCCCGGACCGGGGCACGAACCCGTGTCCCCTGCATCGGCAGGCAGACTCTCAACCACTGCGCCACCAGGGAAGCCCCTCTGCAGTGTCTTGACTACTACATATAACGGCAGTGATAGCCAGACCCGTCCTGGTGTGTGGCTTTTTACAAACCCTCTTCTCATGGCAGGCAAGGCCTTGTTGGGGCTCCACTCCTCACCCAGGCTCAGACTCGAAGAACAGTCCTGCCCCTTGCTGTGGCACCTTCCTGCAGGTCTGGCCCTTTCCTAGTGCTCTTGTTCTCTTTGACATGCAGGTTCCCGGTGTCTCAGTATATGCCTTGATCACTCCCTACTATCTTGTTCAGGACCTCCCTTCCAGGAAGTGGGGCCCTGATCTTGCCACAGGTGGGTGGCAGGAGGACCCACTGGCTCCTAATAGAGTTCTATGAGAATCTGGAGTTTAACTGCCTAGATTGAAATTTTCGTTCTGTCACCTGCTGTCTGAATGACCTTAAGCAAGTTATTTAACTTCTCTGTGCCTCAGTTCCCTGTCTGTAAAATGGAGATGATAATAGTGCCTACCTCATCAAGGTTCTTAGAGAAAATTAACTTAGTTAATACATGTGAAACACTTAGACCAGTACAGGTCACATAAGTAAGCATTAATAAATGTCATTTGTTACTGCTTTTGCTTCTGCTGCTATCATTTTACCATTTCTCCTCTCATAATCCATAACAATAAACCAAGCCCTTTTACTCTTGATGGATCTATTATTCTTAGCATTTGAGCCCTACTACTTGCTATTTCCTTCCTTCCACTCCGGTACTCATGTTACTATGTGTGAAATTGTAAATGAAAACAGAATTGATCACCATGATATAAAAGAGCCCTGGAATCTACCAGCACGTCCTTTCTCTCCTTCTCCCCTTGATCCTAACTATCCTGTCTAGTCTTGAGAAAAATCTTTTGTAAGGTAAGCCATTCATTTTGAATTTAATAAATATGTTCATTGGGTTGAATATAACAAGTCATATTCTTTGGAATAGAAAGATGAATAGGGCAGGTCCCTGCTCGCAAGTAACAATAATAGCAGCAGTGACAATAACAATAATAATAATGTTTTTGACTTCACAGAGGGTGTGATGTTGGAGTTAGATTTTGAAAGATGAGTAAAGGTTTACCAGGTAAAAAGAATTTAGAGCATTCAAGGCAGAGACAACAGCAGGTGGACAAGGTGGTGTGGCAGTGAATGCCAGTCCTGACGCGTACACGTTGAGCCCTTATGAGGGTGAGGTTCAGGTTTCAGGAGGAGGGAATGAGATTAGAGAGGGATGCAATGGCCTGGCACAAAAACCCTTTACACCATGCTGAGGAGTTTGGACTTAATCCTGTGGGCCGTTGGGAGCCTTTGAAAGATTTGCAGCAGACCAGGGTTCTGATCTGATTTGCCAGCTCATTCTAATGGCTCTGTGGAAGGATGTCTTGGAGAGGGGCTCAAAACTGGAGCCGAGAGACATGTCAAGCAGTGTTTCAAGTGCTAACTATCCCCTCCTGCTTCTCCTGTTGCTAAATAGAGTGGAGCAGGATGATATGTGCTTCTGAGAGACGGGTGTTTGAGCCGACTTCCCAGCAGTCTCTTGAGTACGTGGAGAGGGTGCGTGGAGGAAGACACATGATCCTTACGCTGCCCTCTTCCCACCTTAATCTTTTAAAAGAGACAGGAACAAAGCTCCTATCACATTGGAGTTGACTGAAGACAGAAGTCCTTGAGCATCCTTCTTCTAAGTACTGGAAAGGCTGGTGCTTGCAAAGGAGAGGAGATTAGAATAACACCCTCACTGCTCAGTGAGAGGTCAGGCAGACCCTCACACTGGATGGTTCCATTCCAGAGCCTCTCCTGACAAGTGCCACAAGCATCCGATGTCCTTGGCTTCTCTTTTGTGTTGCTTACCCTGTAGCCGTTAAGCATTCAGGGCATTCTGTGTCTTTCTTTCCCCTCAGTTGCTTCAAGAAGATGAGAATTTGCTAAAAAAAAAAGTGTCAAGAAAGCTCTATAAAATGGCATTAAAAAAAGAAATCCCAAACTTCCTTCTTCGGAATGCTTCCCTCCAGTTGCCATTGTCCTTTTTGCCCCTCCCAAAGCCTTGCAAATTATTATTTACGTATATTATTGTAATTATTTGTAGAAAATCAATAGAATTTCGTGTCCTTATCAGCAATGATACCTTTCTGCCTCTCCCTTTTCATCCTCTCTTCATCCCTAGCAAGTTGTTATTTCTGAGGGTATTACTATCGTAATTACTTTAAGGAAATTGACAAAAATACCCCGACAGTTTCATGCCTCAGAATTATTACACAGGTTTAGGGGGAAAAAAAGATTTCTATATGTCATTGCCATGTTTGTTATTCCTAACTGATTCTTCCAGAAATACTAATCAAAAACGTCTCCCTCCAGAACGGCACTGTGGCGTTAATATCAACTGCTGTTTCTTTGAATGGGGCTGCGCAATCTTTCATCGAAGAAACACTCACCCATATCCCTGTCTTTAAAAACAGCAATTATGTGTAAATGCCTCCTGATTTATTTGAGCCAGGGCCACTGGCCAGTATGAGTCACCACAATTTACTGCCAACCGTCACTTTTACATGATAGGTCTGTAACAAATATCTACCGCATATTGTTAAATTAATCTTCCATTTAAAATTAATGGAGTTAGACTCCCCAGGTTCAATGTAATTTCGTGTTCACAGGCAGGGAGGGATGTGTGCTGCATACAGAATGAGACAAGGCCCAACGCCCTAATCTTTCATCACCTTGAACCTGGAGACTAGGACACGTCTCAGCACCAGCTAATGAGATTGAGCCCGCGTCTCTCCTGAGGATGCCGGCTCAAAGAGGCTTTTCTGCTCAGAAATAGCAGGCTCCATCTTATTTTAATAATTCCTCAGATATGACAAGTCTGATGTTATGTATGAAAGAGCCAGGCTTGAAAAAGAGATAAAATGAATTTTATATCATTACTTCAAACCTGAAGCCAAGGGAAGTGTGTTGCAGTTAAAAAAAAAAAAAAAAAGAGCAGGAAGCATTTTAGCTGTGAAATATAGTGACTGTAAACCAGGAGTCATCCTTTCATTTATTTTAATGCACAGTCACCTTAGATTTCTGTAATTCTTGAACCTTTTCATGCATTAATCAAAATAATGTGGATGAAAGCAGGAGCCTTGTTCAATAAACATCTAGATGAAAATATCAGCAGGAACATGTAATTCCTGATGGGACAGGTCACGTGAAGCCTCTCAAGTCCCATCACTTCTTTTCCGTGGCATCTTTTAAGAAGGCATTTTTCTTCTGTGTACCGCTTACTTACTATTTAATCTTTTAAACTTTAAAAATGATAAAGCCAAATTACACAGCGGTATTGGGTTCTCTGGTTTTCATTTCTTGATCCTTTTTACAAACTTGGTGACATTTTTTGTGTCCACAGAGAGGAAAGCCTAACAGAACAGTTTTCAGCTTTTAGGCATTTTGGCTCCAGAAGTTCTGGCAAATGGCTGCTGTTGTTCTTCAATTCTTAGAAATTAAACTCCAGGAACAATGGGACCCTTTTCATAGGTAGAGATAAATGTCTGAAAAGACAGTAAGTTGTAAAGGACAGGAAAGGCACAGATGAGGTAGACATCCTGTTTTGTTTTGTTTTGTTTTTTTCATTCTATGAGTTGAACTCTAACTTCAGTTACTTCTGATTATCTCAGAAAGGAATTCTAAGTATTTACACTTTGTGTCTGATTTATAATACAATATATGAGTCTAGAACTCTTCGCTTTGTGATTTGTTTTCATTTGGTCCCAAAGTAAAACTTCCGAAGAAGTAGGGTTAGTATTTTTCTACCTGTAGATGATGGTGATGGTGATGATAACTATTATTATTATTATTATTATACTTAAGATTACATTCTGTAACTTACAATTCTATTACCTCATAAACTATATTTCAGTAAACATAGGGTTAAAGAAAAAAAAGAAAACTGAAGTATAAGAATAAAGTATATTCACTAGTGACTTAGTGACACATGGCAGTTTTTTAAATTACATCATTTTGCTAGGCTATTTGTAAGGGAAGATTTTTAAAATGTTATTCCGTGTCTCCACTCGAATAAGATTTAGAAAATCTTAGTGGGATTTTAGAACTAGGTAAATGGGGAAAAATGATGAAATTACCTTAAAAATTGGGAAATAAAGAAGTGGATAATAGTAGGGACCTCTGTCTCCACGAAACTGAATTGCTTTGCTTCTTAATAGCCTCTCTTTTGTTGTCTTTATTTGTTGCATTTTCTACAGCAGGGTGCTTGGTGAGTCCCAACTAACAGATCACTTTTTCAGTCTTCCACTCAAGACATCCCTGCCTTAAGTTCTGTATATTATATTCTTCTGCCCTCTTTTTTATATCCTCACCTTCTTTCTTTTCCTTCTTCCTCCCCTCCCTTAAAAAGTCTTCTTATTCTGTGCTTTAGAAGCTTCATCTTTTTGAGTTTTCCCTTTTTGTCATAGAAGGAGAGGGCAGGTTGATATGCCCAGGCTTCAGGTCAATGATAGGTTTATAGCTCTAAGCTTTATAATCAGAATGGTGGAGACACAGGGGACCTCTGATCTAATTCATCCCCCATTTCATAGGCTTGCCATAGAGGCCTGACAAAGTTAAGTCTCCCAAAGACTAAAAACTACATTTTTTGGAAAGCAGTATGGTGCTTCCTCAAAAAAAGAAATACAGAATTACCATATGATCCAGCAAGTTTACTTCTGGGTGTAAACTCAAAAGAATTGAAAGCAGGGATTCAAACAGATACTTGTGCACCAGGGTTCGTAGCAGCATTATGCACAATAGTCAAAAGGCGGAAGCAGCCCATCTATCCATCATCAGATGAGTAGACAAACAAAATGTGGTATATCCATTTAGTGAAATATTATTCAACCTTAAAAAGCAAGACAATTCTGACACATGCTACCACATGGATGAAGCTTGAAGACATTATGCTAAATGAAATAAAAGAGACATAAAAGGACAAATATTGTGGGATTCCACTTATATGAGGTACCAAGAGTAGTCAAATTCATGGAGACAAAACTGCCAGGGGCTGGGGGTGGGGAAGAGGGTGAGTTATTGTGTAATGGGTATAGGTTCATCTTGGGAGGCTGAAAAAGTTCTACAGATGTGGGTAGAGGTGATGGTTGCACGGTAATGTGCGTGTACTTAATGCCACTGACTGTGCACTTAAAACTGATTAAAATGGTAAATTTTGTTATGTATATTTTACCACGATAAAAATACACACACACGTAGACATACATACATATCGTTTTTATGATCTGAGAAAATTTAGAGCAGTTTGTCTGTCCTCTACCTCCATCTCTGTAGCTAACATTTAGACCTTCCCTCAAGTCAGTTTCAGACTCGCCCCTCTGATGGTTTGAAGTGTTATGTTCTTCCTTTTCTCATTTCATTTTTTGTTTCTCTAACATTTGAGTACCTGCTCTTTGATGGTCACTGGAGATATAAATAGCTCAGAGCCTAAGAGGGATTTTGCAGGAAATATTTTAAAGAATATGCATATTTAGCTTTCAAGAGAATTCCCAGAAAATGTTGATTGTAAAAGAAACAGAGCATTTCATATTTGCAAAATGAATTTTGTGACCATGTCCTCCAGTTTCATAAATACTTCCTACCTAAAGCGATTTGTAGAATGTGGGTTTCTCAGTCAGGCCCTCCTGGTTCTGTAGGTTGACTAAGAAAATGCCACAAATGATTATGATAAAAGATAGAATAATGTAAGTATCCTAAGAGAATATTAATAATAGGCTTGATTTCAAAGAAAAGAGAGTTTATCAGACCATGTAAGGAACATTGGCAGTTGGCCTTTAAAAGATAGATAAGATTGCCTCAGGCAAAGATGGGGGGGAAGGACTGAAATGGATAGCAAGGAGGACAATAGGGTTTTCTTGGAGTCAGCAGTTATCAGTTGGCAGTGTGAAATACACTTGGATTTGTAAGAGGTGTGTTGGGGCCAGTGGTTTAGAGCTTTGAGGGCCATATTGAGTTTGTATACATATATATATATATTTTTTTGGCCGTGCTGCATAGCATGCGGAATCTTAGTTCCCCAACCAGAGATCGAACCCGTGTCCCCTGCAGTGGAAACACGGAGTCCTAACGACTGGACTGCCAGGGAATTCCCTTGTATACATTTTACATAGAGTTTGAGGGGCTCTTAGGATGGATCTGTCCCATGGACAACTGGATACTAAGGAGAGCAAAGCTAGAGTTGTAACTTTGAAGATTACCTCCATGGCAGTGGAACTGAAGCTTCTGGGTAGTTAGATGGTGAAGGTAGAGTAGGATAAAACCTGTTGAGCATTTCTTCTTTAGTGGGAGAAAGGTGATGTGAAACCGTGCACCTCAGATTGGGACTTGAACCTACGTGCGGGGACTCAAACCCAGCCTAAACCCAGGTTGGGACTTAAACCCATGCGGCTGGGACTCGAACCCGGCCAAAACCAACAGTTTTTTAACTGAGAGCACACACCTGGTTTCAGGACTTAATGAAGCTCAGGTTCTTGATGTCTCATCGCAGAAAGAATTCAGTGAGAGACAAAGTGATAGGTAAGATGTGGATTTATTTAGAGAGAAACAGACTCCACAGACAGAGTGTCAGCCATCTCAGAAGGCTAGAAAGGCACCAGGGTGTGGAGTTATCACTTTTTATAGCAGTGGGTAATTTCATAGGCTGTTGAGTGGGAGGAGCATTCCAGCTATTTGGGGGAAGGGGTGGAGATTTCCAGGAATTGGGCCATCACCCAGTTTTTGATCTTTGATGGTGGGCCTCAGAGATCGTCTGCCTCGGAACTGTCATGGTGCTGGTGGGTGTGTCATTTAGCTTGCTGATGTGTTACAGTGAGCGTATACTGAGGCTCAGGGTCTAGTGGAGGTCGACTCGTCTGCCATCTTGAACCTATTTGGTTCTAATCAGTTTATGTCGTGTCCTTGGGCTATGTCATTCTTTTAAAGTTTGTGCCCTGCCCCTTCCCTCCTGTTTCAAAGGTGCTGAGTTTTCAGAGAGGGGAGAAAAGAAGAGAAAGTCAGAATGGTAGGTAAAGGAGGGACTTACCCAAAGAAACCTGATGAGGGAGTGGTCAGAGGGGTAAATGCTATAAAAGAGGCTTTAAGGAGGATTAGAAATGAGGGGAAACCCTTGCATTTGATCTTGACTCTTAATAACCAGTAGAACTGCATTCAGAGATGTGGCATTTGTAAGGGTCCCTTGCAACTCACCTGTTCAATGCCCTTTGTGATACCATGGTCACTTAACTGATTAAGGCATGAAAGAGTGCTTTATTGAAGATAGTATTATAGGGGGAGCTTTTATTTTGAGAGAGAGAGAGAGGGAGAAACATCCGTCTATAATGTTTCCTCTTAAAAGAGGTGGGTATGGGAGAAAAAAAAAGGTCTTTGCAAAGAAGACACATGCAGGACAGATTCTAGACTTCTCTTTTTTTGTTGTAGGTCAGAGCCCAGACTGTGTAAATGATGGAGCAAAATATAAGTAGCAATGCAAAGAATCTTAGTAGAAACTTTCTTAGTATCTAATAAAGAGATCAAGGACCAGTATCAAGTTAAATATATGTTATTCATTTTCATGAAAAGATTCAGATTTTATTTGCCTTTTATCTTTTCACTTGATCAAACACTAATATATTAGAAATACTCTGTGGGCATTTGGAAAAGTTGCAGGTGATTGTTGGCATGAGCCACCCTTCTTTTCTGAACTTACTCTTGGACAGGAGGTAGACCTGTGCACAGTACAGACATTTGTGGGCAGTTGTTTGTTTTTTTTTTCTGTTATCTTCAAGCAAGAATCCAAGATTGTTATATTTGACATTAAACTAGGTGGATCTTACCAAGCACAACACTATAACCTCTCAGTCCAAATGTTTGTACATCATACTAGTATTATGTATCTTGTGGCAGATTTTTTTTTAATGAGGATTCATTTTGAAAAGCATTGACATTTATATACCAGCTGACACCTATTCATGTTCATGATTTAATTTGAAAGTAAGATTCTCATGAAAGGAAACCTCAGGAATTTCCTAGGAAATACTAAAACTCCATCCCAGAGGTGTTGTTGTTATTGTTTTAGGAGTTTATGGGCTACTCTGATTCCTTATCAATTAGACAAAAGAGGAATGTGACCTGTCAGCAGTCACCTTTTCTACTTTCCTACCTCATACTGATAAGTAATCAGGTTCATCTTTGGAAGGAAGATTCTTAAGTGCTCTGGTCTCCAGCAGTTCCGGTGAAATTTGTTAAAACTCAGCTTTATTTCATTGGAATTTGCTTTATTTCTGTCTTGTTAATTATATTTACAATAAAGCCTTTTATTTTAGATATTGGGATTTTGCACACCTTTGAGTAGGCCCCTTCCTTCTGTCCCCGTGCCTCTCTAATAAGCCCGGAAGATCAAATCGAGACCATGAGATTCTGAAATGGGAGAGCTTCTGCCTTTTGCAGCTTATTTGATAGGAATAAAAATGACTGATGGCTCTCTCTCCTGGACCCTTTTGTTCAATTCAGCTATGATTATGGAGCCTATTAGCTGCAGTTACAACCTATTTAAGAGCAGTGCTTACCAGTAATGGGGGCCAAATGATTTTGGAAAGTTCAGATGTACTGGACTCCCTGCAGAAATGAATTCAGCACTGAACATATTGATGCAGAACCTGAAGGAGGCTGATCCGGTGGGACTAAGAGAATTGTGAGCTCTGCAAGAAATGAGTGGGTAGTAGAATTAGAGATCAGATAGGTGTTCGGCTCAAGGGCAGTCTCAACTCTGAAGTTCATCACAGCAATTTAATCAGGCTCAAATGAGTGTTGTCCAGAAAAGAATCAGCCTTGTGTGTGACAGGAAATAGAGTGTATTTAAGAGTCTTTTGTTTCTAGTAATTCCATGTGCCAAGGCTTCCGAGGTATACACCAAGATGAGGGAACTGCTACATTTGATAGGTGATGGCGCTTCAGTTTACCTTGGCTCAGAAAATGAAATCTGGAAAAGATTTACACAAGGTCATGGTCTTGTCCAGGAGGAGCACATTGCCACTTGAAAAGTTCCAGCTTTTAAGATGTTCACAGATTAAACAGGCCAGGGACCACCTTTGCCGGAGCCATCTGTTGCCCCCTTCCTGGTATGAAATTATTTTTACATAAAATGTTTGTGTACCTTCAGGGAGAGCTGTATAGCATAGCGGAAAGGAACTTGAGCTTTGGAGGGAGGCACACTTGGGTGTGAATCCCAGTTCTTCCACTTGCTGTGTGACCTTGAGCAAGTTACATCAACTGTCAGACCCAGAGTTCCTTTACCTATGAAATGAGAACGATAACTCCCACTTCACAAGATTATGGTGAGAAGTAAATTAAATGAAGCAATATATGTTAATTGCTTATCCCAGAATCTGCACATAATACGTGCTTGATAAGTGGTAGTTACTTGATGCTTTAAGACTCTCATCATCTTGTTCCTCCCTCATTTCTCTCTTACGTACGCTCTTCGTGAGCCAGAGCGATCACTGTTTTAGGCATCATTGAAGTATAAACCTTTTAGAGGATCTGCGGATTCAGAACTGTGGAAAGAGAGCAGACTACAAACATCTGGAGGCTTGGGCAGCTGATTGTCAAGAGACCAAAGAAAAACACACCCTCCCCCCACCACACACACCAACATCGTGGCGGTAGTTAAATTGACACATAATTAGCCGAGAAACATTTTGAGAGCCATGTTATGGTTTTATACATATGACAAGAAGAATCCGTTTTTCTTCTGTGTTACTCACCAGGCTCTTAAGTTTGTTTACTAGGTAACGTATAAGTATTTTTGTCTGAATAATAAAATTTGAAAAGAATATAGTAAATATACTAGGAGTTTTCTTCTCCACTTCAGGGATCTGTCAGAGTGTCTCTGTGTCTCTATATTCTTATCTGTATCCTTATCCTTATATCTATATATTTATCTGTGTGTGTGTGTGTAGAGAGGGAGAGAGAATGAATGAGTGAATGAATGAATGAAGAATGAGAACTGAGAGCCAAATTATCGACTTTATTGATGCCTCTGGGAAAACACCCAGTCATTCCTAAAACGAGTGGCACTCGGGTAAAAGCAAGATTGGAGAGGGCTGCCAAGATCCTCTTAAAGTGGAGCCTCCTAACCTTTTGCCCATAATTGATACCATGGGACCCACAGGGACGTGTCTGGGCTGCGGTCCACTAGCCAGCTGCATGGGTCAGGGGCACAGACCGGCCTAATCTGTGCTGCACCTGCAGTCCAGAGAGATACATATCTAGAGAAAGGACTGCTTGTCATAGAGGGATCGCACCCACTCTACAATTGGCCCAGTCACGGTCCCCCTCTGACTATCCTTGGGGAAGAGTAAAAGAGACTGTAAGCGCTGGAGGAAGTTTTCTTCTCCGGGGTTAAGGTGAGAGGGTGAAAAGAGGTCCATAGAAAAGACATTCCATAGAATAGACAGTGGCCAACAGTTTGAAAACCTGCAAGATATAAGTAAGATAATAATTGTGAATTCCTGCCTTCAAACATTTGTTGACATACAGAGAAGAAAAATATTTGTGATCTATTTTGGATGTTAAAATCTACCCTGCATTTTCTATCACAGTTACCTAATGTGGTTATTTTGCTTTAATAAATTACTATTTGTTTAGTACTTTGAAGATTCAGAGTAACATATCAGAACATGTACATGTCCTATTAATAAACAAATCATATGAGTCAAGTGGTTAAAGGCTATTGTTCTGCCACTGGTACAGAGGAACCATTAAAGGGTAAAGACTGTTACTTAAGGTTTGGGTTTCACTGAGGAAGCCAGTGCTACTGTCTATTTACTGCTCTCTCATCAACCCCCCTCCCCTGCAAAAAACACCCAACAACAACAAATAGAACACAAAAAGGTAGGTACATCAAAGAGCCTAACAAAGTGTTGGTATTTCAGATATGTAGGTAGAAAATTAAATTAAGCTTAAATGGTAATTTTGAGTTCGTGGAACAGTGCTCATCGATGACTCTGTGTGTGTGTGTGAGAGAGAGAGAGAGAGATTGATCGATCGATTGATCGATTGATTGATATAGCGTTCCCATGGCACCTTGTGGGGCTTGCCTTGTTTCAGAAAGTGGGCTTCAGTACCAAAAGAGGATTGTAGAATCATAGAATTTTAGACCTGAGGGGGGAAAACACTTAGAAATCACCCAGTTTCACAAAAGGTGTTTAATTTCCTCATAGACTTTGGACTGTGACTTCGTCTTTATGAATCTACGAAGAGAGAGCATCAGTAAATATTATTCTGAGGGTGCAAGAGCAAAGCTGCCACACTTGCCATGTTTAGCTGGTTGAAGTAATGAACCCTTATGAGGAAGGATTTTGTGGAGAAGGAAAGTAGGCAGAGAAGGATAAAAATATGGAGAATTACTTCCTCTTCACGGAATGACTCCATTTTGATGTATATCAGCTTTCGGTATTCCCATAGATATTTTACTGGAATTGCTAGCTCTTTAAACATTTATGCTATTAAAAAATCAGACCAATTGTTGACATCAACATAACATAGCAGCTACTGTATAGACAGAATATGAATTTTTTATGCTATTGATGAGAAGTTTATGTCATTTATGTACTGTAGTAAGGGTAGAAGATGGATTTCGAATCCTGAAAAAGCTACTCTTGATACCATTCAGAATATTAGCTGTGCTTTGAATCAAAATATTAAGATGGCTGTATTGTCAGTGTGTGTTTCTGTGCAAAATGGCTTATCTATGGGTGGGATGGGAGAAATTACTCCACCTGGAGAAAGTAGTAATGGTTTTCTTTTGTTTATGTTTCGTTTTGTGAAAAGAAGGATTGATAGCACTTAATATTTGATTTATCTGTCCTTTCCTTCACCATCAAAGGAATTAACTGTTGTGGTGATAAAACCATATTTCATGTCATTGAAGGTGCCATCGGGGCAAGATGCAACATTATTTTATGTACCACTAAGAACATGCATTAACAATTAAACTGACATGCCATCGATTTTAAGATGCATTTCAATTTTAGAGATGTTGAAATGTGTAAATAGGGTATCTTAGAATCAATGAAATGGCATATGCTATTCTCTTGTGGTATATTTGTCTATGTATACAAAATATACTTGCATTTGCTTATATTCTGTAGTATTTTGAATCATTTTTACTGAGTTAGGTTTTATTTATCCTTTAAATTTGCTGTTAACATTTGTTCGATACAATTAATTTAATATGGCATGAATTTGGAATCTTTACTTAAAAGAATCATTTGGACCTTCGTTTCTCAGGCTTTCAAAACGGAAAGAAAAGGGTCAGGTGCAAGGAGGCAGATGGACATTAAAGTAAGAGCATTTCTTTTCAGAAAAAAAAATTTTTGAAAGAACAACAGAGTGAAAAAGGAAGGTAGAAGTGAGTGATCTTAAATAGGAGCCACAGACTGCTATCGTACTTTTCTAAGGGAAAAGATCTTTGCCAGTGTATCAAAATCCAGTCGTTTATGTGATTGCATATTTATAGTGCTCGGATGGTGTCTCTCAAGAGTGAATACTCCTGAAACCAGATGACTGTAGTTAATAATAATGTATACTGGAAGTTTACTACCAGTATATTTCAGGTGTGTTCACTACACACATAGACACACACACACACACAGACAGAAACACACACACAAAATGATAACTATGTGAGAAGGATGTGGTAATGAGCTTGACTGTAGCAGCAATTATTTCACTGTGTATATGTCTATCAAAGTATGTTGTACACCTGAAATATATACAATTTTATTAAAAAGTAAAATCAATAAAATTTACTATATACTCATTACAAGACAAAAACAACTCACAATACATATAGCAATAATGCATGTCATATATTAAGTGCTCAGTAAATCATGGACATTTTTCCACATCAGTACATTTCTCCATAATAATTTTTGGATACTGCTTAGTATACCACTTTATGATAAAACATAATTTTTAACCATTTCCTTATTTTTGAACATTTGAATTATTTGCAGTTTTTCAGTTTAACCACATGGTTGTCATGAATATCCTTGTACTTGCCTTTTGTCACATTTATCCAGTGATCATTTTAGGATCAATTCCTAGGAGCTCAAATGCTGGAGCAAAGGCTGTACATGTTATAATAGCATTACATATGCTGCAAAGGGACCATTTCCTCACATGTTCACCAATACAGGATATCAACAGTCTCCACTCCTCCATCTTTGCCAGCTTGATTGATTGAAAAAAATCCCTTTTTGCTTTTATTTGCATTTTAAAAATTATAGTTGACGTTGATGAACACCTTTTCACATGTTTTAGCCTCTTCAGAGTGGTTCTTGGTAAGAGAAAGAATGAAAGGTCAGGAAAAGAGCAGAAGGTCTTAAGGGACTTTACAGTTTCGCAAAATGCTCCCGGTTTTTGAAGAAACTTTCCCAAGTTCCGTAAAGTCAATGAAACTGATAAATAATAATGGTGATGTGCCGATTAGATATGGCTCACTCACCATCCAGAGCTAGAAAGGAAAACTCACTGCATCAGAAAGCCCAGGGGAATTCAACAGGCTCAGGCTTGTTTGGGAAACCTGGAGAACTACAAAGAAAAACTGTCGACTCCTACCTGCTTTCTGTGATGCAAGGATTTGAAGGAGAGGGCAAAAGAGGGCTCCTTGCCTCTGAGTGTGACACATTTCTTTAGTGTTGTTTCCCTTCGGTTGAATTGAAATGTTGTCTTCTTCATTGCTTGCCTTTATGGGTACAGATAAGCAGATACTGTGATTTGGCGGGAGTTAACAATAAAATTGCATAGTATGAGCCATGCTGTTTTTTTTTTAAGTGGGCAAGTAGGATGATTTCTCTATAAACCTCTGCTGTTAGAAGCTCTTACATTTCAGTCAACATGAGAATTATATTTGGAATAAATTAGTAAATTCCCATCCAGATTGACTATACCATGCAATCGTCAGGAACCATAATGACTGTGTAGTTACACAGTATTTCTCCCACTTAGTAATTGCAAAACACGCTGGCTCTGAGAACCCCTCAGGAACTGTCCTTCCTGGCCCGGCGTCCGTGCCACCTCCTCTGTTGGTCAGTATTTTATTGTACAGCGGAAGCCCGTTTGTTTTTGGAGTCAGACCAGATGTAAAGTGTACTCGTAAGTCTGCCATTTACCAAAGTATTCTCATCTGTGGAAGTCAGGAGCAACCTAATTGTTGAGACAATTTATTTAATGAGGTAAACCACACAAAAACACTTAAGCAGAAAGCACCAGTCTTGGCACATTTTTGTGTTGCCTTCCTCATTTATCTTTGAAATCTTCAACCGCGTCCATGTAGTGATATCTTCTTTGAAATTCCTTAAGAGTCTTGATCTGGATCACACATTGACATTTATTTGACATCTAATATTGACAGTTATCTCTTGACATGTGTGTACTTCTTGTATCCAAACTGTCTTCCATTAGCACAGATATTCATCCGTCAAATATTTAATTAGCCCCTTTTGTGTGTTAGCCCCAGAATAAGATGCTGGAGTAAGTTGGTGAACAACAGATGTGGTTACTATCCTCATAGAGCTTACATCCCAGTGGGGGAGATCTATATGAAACAACCTTGAATTAGTAAATGAAAATTGTGGTGATCACTGTGAATGATGCTATAAGGAACTATTCGGACCAGCTCAGGGATGACATTTGAGCTGATGTCTGTGGATGAGTAGGAGTTGGCCAGGAAAAGGCAAGGATGATCAGTCTTAGGGCAGCAGAAACAGCATGTTCGAAGACTGAAACAGCAAAGAACCTGTTTTAGTCATGCAATAGTGAGCAGGAAGTCCTGGGAGACTGGAGCATAGGAAGCCGGCCTTCTCAGAGGGCATTGCAGAGTGAAGGGAGTTAAGGCTGGAACCAGGTGTAGAAATCTGGTCTCTTTGGCCCAGGAGCAATAGGAAGATATTAGAGGGTTGAAGGCTTACCTGTGGAAGACTTATCAGTAAAATAGATAAATGGATAAATTTGAAGTGGATCTAGCTGTAGCTTAATTTAGAGTTTTGAGTATAGAGATCTGCCCTTGCAGAGTCTTTAGGAAAAACAACAATGACAACACTGCCAAATATTTTCAAGTATTTCTTCAACTCAAATACTATGATGATGGGTATAGTATGAGGAATTTTATTTTCCAAACAACTTAAATTTAAAGATATATTTCTGAGGAAAAATAAAAGGGAATACTAGCGAAGTTTTTAGGACTTTTAAAACACTGTGTTTAAAGAGAAAATGATACTTGTCTTTAAAATGTATTAAAATGCTTAAAGTATGCTACTGAATATAGATGAAGAGTAGCAGGTCCAAAAGTAATATTCTTTAGGAGAGGAGAGAAGATTGTTTCCAAAATCTTTTTGTTAGTCCTATAATTCTGTGAGCCTGGATTCAAATCGGGTCATCTTCTGAGTGATTGAATAAAGGCTAGAACCCTGGTCTCCTAACTCCGCATCCACATACATAATGCTTATGTACTTTAGTTCATTTATTTTTGCCACAGGATACTTGTGTACTTAGGCAGGATCCAACTTTTCTTAGAGTTTTAGTAGGGGATACCATAGGTCCAGCCTCAGCATCTTACAAGAAGGTAAAAGCCAAAGTTGGACGCAGGAGCTGCCTAATTATTGATTTCTCTGAACAGAGTTTTGGACATGGGGAGCTCTCTCTAAGGCAGTATAATAGAAACTCCCAGCATCACTTTATTCCTTGATAAGAATCAGGATCTTTACGTTAATCTTCAGATTCAAAATACCAGATGACTAAGTACTCCTTTTACCAGGTGGAAACTTCCCTTGATTTACTGTTAACCTTGTCTGCCTTGATTTTTTTTTTTTTTCTTCATTACAGCTCTGCATATTGTTGCCTTTCTGTTTTTGCTCCTCATGAGACCTGCTGGCTGGCTGTACCTCTTCAGCTGCGGTGGGTTCCACGGCTAGGTTCAAAACTTAGGGAAATGTTGGGCACAGGAAAGAGTCCTGTGATGGGTCCTGCTGCCCTTCCCCCTCATTTTCCTATGGTACCACACTGGAGTTACAGAGAAGAGTGACCTGTGGCCCTTGGCCACAGAGGCTCATAATAGGATAAATTATTTATTTGCAATGTCCTTCCATATCTTTACATGTTTTAGGAATGTTAGAAATACAGTGTTTCCTGTGAAATGCCAACTAGAAAAAATCCAGCTAACTTGGATATGATTGAATTGATTAGCAAATTACTGGGACTACTGAAATTAAATAAGGATGTAGTTCTTCCCACCAGTTATAGTGTTTTGATGACCACATTTTTCTTTTTATCTACCCAGATATTAAAATTAAAACTCTTAAAGTAAAATTAACTTCTCACCCACAAAGAGGTAGGGAGAAGGACAGTAACCTCTATGTTTAATTTAATTTTTAATGTGCATTTGTTGTGTATATTTTTGCATAAAATCACTGCTAGTTTTTGTCCGGACAGGTGTATGAAGTGAGACTCTGATATTGAGGATGGAGAAGGATAGGGAACCACCAAGCAATGACTTTAATATTTTGTCTCGAAAAACAAACCAAAAAACCTCACTTTTTTTGGTCTGATCAAAAATTTTTATGTAATGAGGATTTAAAAACTCTCCCTACAGAAATCATAGTGATAACGGCCATATTTCAGCTCTTAGATATTCCCAATGGTGCTTTGATCTTAGATATTCCCAAAGGTGTTGATTTGGTTCTGTCTAGAGCTGAAGGAGGGGAGTTCCTGCTTGTCAGCTGAAGAGTAAAATAAGCCTTTAAAGATGAGATACAGGGGAAAAAAATTAAACTCAAAGCATCTTCAAAGTGGCAGAAGGGCACAGTTTTTGCCATCTTTATTATAAGACCCTTAGTAAAGGTGTCCTCTTTGTTAACAATTTAATACTTGAAATCCTCAGATTAGATTTCAGACTGCATGAATGCAGTCTGAGCATTTTTTTTCTTCTTCCTGACTTTTATCTAGTGCTATGGGCTGCCTGTATTTCTGAGCCTTCAGACTTATTTTCTCTGGATTACTAACCTCTAATTGGAGATTTATTAGGTGCTCTTAGGTGAGCAGAGAGGAAGGCCAAAGGAGAAGGAAAATGGTGAAGCAGGAAGAAACTGAAAGAAGACAGCAGAGGGAGGAACAGGGGAGGATGGAGATAAAGAGTGATAAATGAAGACAAATGAAGAGCAGTGAGATAGGGAGGCCTGAAGGGGAGTCACATACTGAAACCGAGCTAGTGAGAATACATGTAAAACAGGGTCTGGTGGAAGATCTCCAGCAAAAGTGATGTAAATCAGTGATGAGTAAATTAATAGGGCAGTTGTGCAAATGGGACTCACTCACTTAAACTAAGCGTAATACATCTTTGATGACTTAGAGGTAGTGCAACCCATAGGCTATACCTTTTAATCTGCTTGGGACCCAGTAGACAATATTGTCACTTCAAGGGTAAAAAGGCAGAGGATCAGAACATTGGGTGTGTCTCTATTTTTAAACTGTTAATAAGACATTCTTTTTTGTTTCTTTCATGATTTTTTAAAAATTTTTATTTATTTTTAGCTGTGTTGGGTCTTCATTGCTGTGCACGGGCTTTCTCTAGTTGGTGGCGAGTGGGTGCTACTCTTCATTGCGGTGCGCAGGGCTTGTCATTGCAGTGCCTTCTCTTGTTGCGGAGCATGGGCTCTAGGCGCACAGGCTCTAAGGTGCTCATGCTCAGTAGTTGTGGCTCACAGGCTCTAGAACACAGGCTCAGTAGTTGTGGTGCACAGGCTTAGTTGCTCGGCGGCATGTGGGATCTTCCCGGACCAGGGATTGAACCCGTGTCCCTTGCATTGGCATGCAGATTCTTAACCACTGTACCACCAAGGAAGTCCCAATAAGACAGATTCTGAGCAATGTGAAAATTGACCAGACTCAGAAGCTTAGTTTGTAATATATGGATTCAAAAGGAACTTCATGTATTCCAGACTTCTTTCCACAAATCCAAAATATTTCTTTAAGAAGTGTTTTAAAATCCTCATTTGAATAGGTTAACATGTGCAATTGCCTTAAATTGAAGTGAAAGGAAAATGAGTCACTGCATGTATGATCAAGGGAAGAGCTGAGTGTTAAGTGGGTGTGATCACATAAGAATGCAGTGCTGTAGTTGAAAGTATTCTGAGACCAGAGAAGAAAATTCTGATCCATGTGCCGCCTCTTCTTTCATTCATGCATGCATTCAGTCACTCACTCAATAGATGTTTCATGACCACCTGCTTTATAGGAGGTACTGAGGAAAGTCATTGTAGGGGCTGCTGCTTCTACCTGAAACAGAAACATTGGAATTTCATCCTTTGAGCCCTCTTGTCCATATTATTGTTATTGAGGAAGAAAAAGAGTTAACACTGGGAATGGAGAGAAGTCTTAGGACTTTCAGTATTCTAAGACTACTGTTCTTTTTTTAATTCAGAAAATGGTAGCTTGGAAAAGTCAAGTGTCTTGGCCAAAGTCCAGAGTTAGTTGGAGTGTTGAGGACTATGGGATTGTCGACTTCCCTTCTACGTTACTATTAGAATTTCTTCCCACTTTTTATCTTCATGAAGGGGATTAGAGATACAGTTTTTAACCTATAGGGGTTAGGAGTGGGACTAATGGCAATTAGATGGCAGTAAGTATGTAAACCCTTCTATTATTGGAAAAGCAAATGAATAAATACCCTCTCTTCTCCAGTCAATCCTGGGCCTGAATGTAGGAAAATACTTAATTTAATAAAAGAGGATGGATTTTTGTATGTGATATCATACTATGCTCATAAATTTCTCTCACTGATGAGGAAAATGACATTATTCCAAGTTTTGCACCATCTAACAAAGGAGCTAAACAAAGCCAAAATTCCAGGGAGTCGTGGAAGCCAGTAATTTGTGAAAAACCTTACATGTGAGGAGTTATCGTGTAGAACATCCAAACAAGTTGATAACAAGAGGTTTCTCAAAACATGTTTTAGTGGTGAACAGGTGCTAATTTAAAAATTCTCTGTTATAAATGATCATAAGTTTATGTTTTCCTGTGTGAAGGAGAAAATAATTTCCGAAGTCATCAAAAACAAATTACCAATGATGTTAAAATTTTTTGTACAGATAGTTTAATATGAGAGGGCACTCAACATGCTTTGGAATCAGCTTGGATTTTCATGTTTCCATTCCAGAGATCAAAGAAGACAACATGTCTTTAGGAATATGTCTTAAATCTGGAAGTGATACGTAGATGGTTGTCAGCAACCTTATTATTTGTGTCAATAATAAGCAGAATTTGAGACTTCCCTGGTGGTCCAGTGGCTGAGACTTCGCACTCCCAATGCAGGGGGCCCGGGTTCGATCCCTGGTCAGGGAACTAGATACCACATGCCGCAACTAAAAGATCCCGCGTGCCGCAACTGAAGATCCTGCACGAGGCAACGAAGATCCCGCCTGCCGCAACCAAATAAAATAAAGAAAGAAATATTTTTTAGAATAATAAGCAGAATTTCTTTTCTGTTCTCAAATTGCTTAGAAGATTCTAATCCTTTTCCTTTCTACGTTAAGTTTGGTTTGGCCACTCACATTTAACTTCTAATACTTTGTATGATATAGATTCTACTGACCACTGTTAAACTCAAATGAGAAATTAAATACTTCCCTCCTCATTTATAGTATGATTTAGTTTAACCTTCCTTTTCCCCTCTTTTCTCTACTCCTCACATCCCAATTCAGGTATCAGATCCTTTGACAATTATTAACCTGCCCTTTTGGGATTGTTTGGCGTTAAGCTATGACTGTAGCATTTCTTCTAATAAATTAGATTCTTAAAAGAATGCTGCCTGCCAAGAAGCAAAGTCAATACATAGTGTGTATATTTTCAATGCGTTGCTATAAAAATCTCCTTAACCAAACATAATAGGCAGTTAAAATAAATTTGAAATAACTGTGTCACCTCTAGGTTTTAAAATTATTAAGCTGAAGACAGGTGGTCTAAGTTTGCTCTGTTTCCATTTTCCTTATTCACATGCCATGATACTTGCTCTATGAAATCACATATATGCCTTATATCTGTAGCTTATGTATTTATATGCCTAAATATACATTTTTCTAGTGAAATATGATTCAAAATTGAGTTTTCTTTTACAGTTGGAAATTAGTTTTACAACAATCGAACTTCTGTCATCTTTGTCAGTCAGCACTCTAATTTGCCATAAAGAGCAAAAATGTACTTGACATGACCCTTTGTCATACCTATGTTTGAACTGAACATGTTATGTGAACAAATTGGAGAATTGTATGAAGAAGTAAATATATTTCTATTTACTATTATTTTTACCTCATAGCTTTCAAAAAGGCATTTGGAGTGATTGGAAAGTTTAATAAAATAGAAATGAAAATTAAGTACTAGATGGGAGAAGTGAGAAAACAACTTTGCAAATTATGTATGTTCATGTAATTGCTGAAATTGTTTATAAAATTGACTGAGGTTCCTGGCAGCCAAGACAATGAAACAGTGTGATAATTCCTCTTTTCAGAAAAGAAAACTAGCTCCTTATTTTGATGTTGGGAGTAGGATGAGGGGAAGCAATGTATTTTTGCCTAGTTCTAAACTCTTAGAAAAATGTGTCACATGGGTTTTAGGGGGGTGATTGAAGGATATACTTGACATTGTCCTCAGTTACAGATTCCTGAAAAATTCAGACATGGAATTCATTATTTTAGTTCTGACCTTTGATGAAAGTTCAAGGCAATACGTTGAAACTGAAGTAAGTAAAGGTGTTCCTCAGGTGAATATGGTTCATTGTAATCAGTAACTTTCTAAGGGTGTTCGTATTCCATCCCACTGATCAAGAATAGATTAGTGGGCTTCCCTGGTGGTGCAGTGGTTGGGAGTCCGCCTGCCGATGCAGCGGACACGGGTTCGTGCCCCGGTCCGGGAAGATCCCACATGCCGCGGAGCAGCTGGGCCCGTGAGCCATGGCCGCGGGGCCTGCGCGTCCGGAGCCTGTGCTCCGCAAAGGGAGAGGCCACGACAGTGAGAGGCCCGCGTACCGCAGAGAAAAAGAAAAAAAAAAAAAGAATAGATTAGTAAGCTTGAAAAATAAGAGGAACTGATACGAGAGATTTTTTAATAAATATTAAGGAGCCTGGTGAACTTTCTGGTTTAGATGGAAACCACTCTATTCTCCCAGGCCAAGAAGTATAAACAAAACTGTTATTTACACTTTGAAGGTGTTGCTTCAGGGTGTTGCCATTATTTGTGGTGTCAGGTTTTTCAACCTCATCAGGATTTAACACTGATTATTTATTTATTTGTTTGTTTTTACTGATTTAAATTATCTGTACTTTTTAAAAGTTTCTGCTGACTCACAGAATTGATTTTGTGGACCTACTGGTAGTCTTTAGTTACCCCAAAAGTTAATCTTTACTACTTTAACAAATATTTATTGACCGTTCCCCTTATGCCAGGCATTGTGCTAGATTTGGGGAGTATAGCAGTCAGGTTGTCCTTGCCTTCGTGGAGTCGCTAGTCAAGTACAGGTTCCCCTGCTATCTGAAAGTAGAGCGTTCCTGTGAAACCTTTCCTAAGCCCAAATGGCACAAAGAAGTAATTACCTTAGGACACATCTTCCTAACAGATGCACAAAATAAGTTGAGATAAAGCACACATGCTCAGAGACACAGTTGAAAGCTATGGAGGCTGGATGCTGAAATGCTGAGTGTGGTTCCCTGGGAAGGAGCTTGGCGGGGCCACTCTTGTTGCTCCAGTGCACGCTGCCTCTATAACGGGTCACTGCACAACAAACCCTGAAGGCTATTTTTGCTTTTCACCTTTTTTCGTAAAAGTGCAAAATCCTCTTTGGATGTCTTTCTGTTAGCAAAAACAGGTAGTGACGTGGGTCTTTTGTAAAAGTGAAGTGACGTAAAGCAAACTTTCGAAAAGTGGAGGATACCTGTACTTTGGCTCTTAAATCTCTTGTTCATGTCATGGAACATATAATGGTCATTTTACCTGCACAGACTTTCCTTACCATAAGTCTTCATCACCTGCCCTGTTTTCCCACCAAAACGCCTATGTGAAAGTATGGTCATACTCAACATCACTCACCAGCGGGACTTCAGATCTTAGAGTTTCTTAACGATTCTGTAAAAGCATGAGTATGTTTCAGGGGTCAGAAATGATTAAAGTGTTTCAGGAAGCACACCATCAGCCCCAATATCCTAGACATGCCACCCATTCAGCAAGCAAGATATTTTTCTTTCCTTTACGGTTATACATTTCATAAAGGGGAATAGAGTGCTAGTGTGAACTTCCAAATGAAGAATGAAATATGTGATTGGGATGTAGACTATAGTGAGCTTTGTGAAAGAGTACTAGCAAGTGAGACATTAATTCTTCCAATTACTTCCGTTTTTCTTTAGTTCTGGTTGTGAGATGGTTACCTTCTAGTTAGAGAAGGAATTTTAAAATGCTCTGTGAGTAGATGGTCTTTTAAATTGGTCTCTTTATGTTCTGATGCAACTAAATCGAAATGGTGCCCCTCTGAGTGAGGAGAACCCTTATTAACTCATGCAGCTTTCCATTAATAGTATAAATACACCACTGTTGTGAAGCACTTTATGGGTCACAAAGCACTGTCACAGACATGTTATCTTCGTTTTGCAAACGCCATTGTGCGTGTTATTCTCTCTCTACTCTGCTTAGCAAGTACCTCCTTATCCTTCAAGAGTTCACACCAACTCTGCAAAGGCCTCTTGAGAGCCCTCTGAGCAAGTAGATGGTCTCTTCCCTATTCTTGCCTAATCTTTCGTGCTTGCCTCTTCACAGCACTGATCTCATCCATGTAGTCATTACTTGTTCACATCGGTATCTCTCCCTGTAGACTGTGAGCCTCTCAAGGGGAAGGAAGCTGTGTGCTCTTCATTTCATTTCCCAGTGCTTCTGTAAGTGAATATGCGGGGTGCTCTGTAAACAGTGCTGGAATGAATATTGTGTGATGTAGCGGTTAGGAGAGCTTAGCCACTGCCCTTAGGCAGTGTTTAGTAAGTAGTAGCTCAGAGTAAAACTTAGATCTCCTAACTCCCATTTTTATCCCTTTATTTGGTTTTTCAGTTAGTTGGGAAAAGCTTGCTCATCTGAAGATAAGCCATCTACCATCTTATTCATATTATCCTACAGAGATGTTCCGTGGTAAATATGGAAGATAAAGGACAGTGCTTTTTTGGTCAGAATGAAGACATTTCATTTCCATCACCGTGTGAAATTACCAATTGGCATTAAGAGGGGTTCGGACAAATACGTGAATGTCAGAGCCATTTCTTTCGCCCTGAATATCTTTTCTCCCCAGTTCCGCTTGGCACATTACCTGTCATCCTTGGAAAGTGTGCACTATTGCCCCATCTCAGGGTCGCCATTCCTTCCACATCCTTCTTGCTATCAGAGGATCTGGATAGTGCCCCGTTCCCCCCGCTGCCCTCAGTACACTGTCCTGTTGAAAATCAGGTACATTAATTGTAATGTGCTTTAAAAACACTATTGCCTGTGTAACATTCTACCTGTCTTGGAGTATTTGAATTTGAGTGACCAGTGGATTGAAGCTCTGTATAGTGGAGTGTTAGATGGTGGATGAAGACTGTAAAAGAAAATATTTGAGGGCTGGAAGGCATTCCTGGGCCCCTTAAAACTACCCTGCTGGGGACCATTCCAGCCTGTGATTAACAAACCTTAGTTATTTGCTAGGTAGTCTCCCATGCCACAGCAGGAGATATATATATATATATATATATATATATATATATATGTGAGGCACAATGCAGTGTTTATGTGAGAATAATGTCGATTATTTGAATCTAGGCTGCAGAACCTCCCTGAAAATGGGTTTTATAGTTTTGTGTGACTGCCTTTTCTTTGTGCTTGCATAGAAGGCGTTACGTAGCTGGAAGATGATGGCAATTATAATTTATTATGCTGTAATTGTTACCTAAATGTTTTTGAATAAGCAAAAATCACATCTGTTTAGGAGTAAGTTGCACAGCAAGAGAATTCCCTTTGAAATGAATGCCGTGTCCTCATATTCTGTAACTGTACACATAAAACAACATATTTATTTCCCCACTGAGTCCATTACATTCCCAAGTCAAACTGCATCCTCTCTTCCCTTCCCATATTAAACCCTTTGATTTAATGGAGGTTTTAACTACTGGTTCTTCAGGGAATTTTCAGTAGGCTTTGCACAGATTAGGTTATTGGAAAGTATAGTTATTTGCTTGTAAAGTGGCAGTTCTGTGTCAAAATTGATTTTCTCTGGAGCTGCAACAGTAAAAAGGATAAGCTTCTGCTTTGCATCCAAAATGCCCTGATGTTCCTACCATGATAGTTTTCCCCTTGCTTCTTGCTCAGCAACGTTTGGTTACAGGCTGGTTTGGACAGGTGCATATGGACACATGGAGCCCAGAGGGCTTTGATATCCAGTGGTGATAACAGATAAGGCCTCTTTTCCATTCTGGTTGACACTGGTCTGTGGCAGCCAGGGTTCTGGGCATGGTGATCATAGTGTTTCTTCCCTTCTCCATTAAATAGGAACTGCATAAGCCTGGAATGGTTTTGTTTGTTCCACAGAAATGTAGCAGTTGAAATAATTACCTTGCCGTGCCCAGGCTAACAGGATTTATCTTCCATTATAGATCTTGAAGACCATACGCAAGAGTAGTTTGCTCCTCTAAATTTACTAAGCTACTCACTTAGAAATGATGTCACTGTGTAAAAGAGAACAGTCATAGCTGTGGCATAACCTAGAAAACCTTTGATAGCTAGAAAGATGAAGGGCAAAACGTATTCTCGATTTTTCTGCTCCCTGCTCATAAAGTAGAATTGGAGTATATAAGAATAGCAGGCAGCCTTATTTTTGTGTGTGTGTCCTCATTGCAAGTTAGGGGTCCTTTAAGATGGGCTTTAATCACTGAGCTTATGTGCTTTCATAGAGCATATATCCATCTATCTGGTAGCCTCCAAGACGTATCTTGCTCTGGTCAGAGTCAGCCTAGTGACCAAGATGTGTCAGTCTGTTCTTCCTCAGACCTGGTGGAGGCCACATCTTTGAGTATCACTTGGGGGATATTGTCCTGTCTGTTTTGTTCTAGAATGCTGACTCCTACTCCTCACTTTTTATAAAAAGATCTTAGCTCTGTCTCAGGTCAGATGCCCTTGATAGATTTTGCTTTTTTTTTTGTTGTGTCTTGGGCTTGGAGCTCCAATTGGCAACCTGAATACCTTTGCAAGCTTCATATTTCATGCAGTTAAGTCTTCATGCTGTGGCTTTAATCATCAAAACATTACTGGATTGTCTTTGTTTCCAACTCAGCTGTTCCCACTTCAGAGTCTGGCTTTCACTACCTGCTAATAGGCAGTAACCCCAGTTCATCTTCGTGAAATCTGAGGTTTCCTTAAGGTGCTGGTCTCAGATGTTGATGGACCTGTGAAGGTACAGAACTTTAGGCTTGGGAGGATCAAGAAGAAAACAAACCAGGCTTCCCTATTTATGATTTAAGTTTCATTTTGTGGCCTGATAGCTCATAATACAGATTGTTTTAAAAAAAATTTATTGGAGTCTAGTTGATTTACAATGTTGTGTTAGTTTCTGCTGTACAGCAAAGTGAATCTGTTATACATATACATATATCCACTCTTTTTTTAGATTCTTTTCCCATATAGATCCGTAATGTAGATTATGGAATCAAGAAGCATTGAATCAAGAAGCCTAGAATTTTAGTTTATCTTCGTTAAATCTCTTTCATTATAGTTCATTCACACCATTCCTCTTTTCATCTTTATATCCATCGATCCACATGATAGTTAACATACACTCTTGATAACTTCTAGTGTTTTAAACACTGGGGATAGAAAAAAAGAGTAAGATATGCACCTTTCCTTTGCAAATGACAAAACTAAAGCCCCAAGACCAGAAGCTGTTTGCTGAGTGAGCCATGCAGGTAAGCTGTGGCAGAGTGCAGACCAGAACCCATTTCTAGAAGAATCTTCCCCACATTATTTAAGATCAGCTCTCTTTAGGCCTTTAGGACTCGGGTCTTCAAGCTTCTCAAAGTAGTAGATTTCGACTCATCAAACATTTGTGTTTTGGGAGTATTACGTGGGTGAAGAATTGGAGAAAGCTGATGGAAACAAAATAGCTTTTATTATAGTAAAAGTGAAAAGTATCTATTTTAAAAAATTTTGAAAGACACACAATGTATAATGAAGAAAATTAATGTAACAATCATTCTACTTCTCTTTTTATATTTTCTTTGAGTAGATATAATGGAGAACAGCATTGTCAGCTTGTTTTATATATAGTTTTGTGCCCTGCCGTCTTTGCTTAATGTTACATAATTAGCATTTTCCCACATTATGAGATATTTTTCCAACACATAATAATTAATAACTGTATGTTATTTCAAAGTACAAACTTTATTTAACTATTTTTGTGCATGTTTTTACCTTTTTGTTCTACATTTAGATTTTTCTACTAATTTTGTACCCTTATCACCATACAAACCGTGCTGAGATGAACCTCCTTGTAATAAATAATTATATATATCTGTCATTATTTCCTTGGGATAAATTCCTGTCAGTGCTGTGGCTGCATCAATGGAAATGAACATATTAAGGATATTGACATATATTGCCCTGGGCCTACTTTTAACCCTTCCTTATATCACTCAGAGTCCAAAGCATGGAATCCTTACCCGAATCACCAGAGTATCTAGTATCTTAAGCTTAGGAAAGAGTACTCTTTGGCTAAATATTAGCCACAAAACTGCTTTCCAGCAGAGAAGTCCCCTGCACAGCTAAGCTTCCTAGTGAGGGAGGTTTCAGAGAAAAGATAGCATTTGAGCTAAGTCTTTTTTTTTTTTTTTTTTGCGGTATGCGGGCCTCTCACTGTTGTGGCCTCTCCCGTGGCTCACGGGCCCAGCCGCTCCACAGCATGTGGGATCTTCCCGGACCAGGGCATGAACCCGTGTCCCCTGCATCGGCAGGCGGACTCCCAACCACTGCGCCACCAGGGAAGCCCTGAGCTTGAAGACATTGGAGCTCAAAAAGTTGTGAAAAGGAAATTGAATTTTCCTAGCAGGACAAACAGGGTGTTCAGAGGGAAGACTTTATTAAAACTATACAGAATTTTAGAATTCATCTATTCCGGTGGTTATCAAATATTTTGAGCCTAAGAAATATTTTTTCAATCCTGATCTTGTCTAGCATATCAATACTTCAAACTGATTGATGTGCAGAGTCTCCAGTTAAATCAGAGGGGGATGAGGGAGCTCAGAATTGGGGGTAGAATCTCCTTTTCTCGGCTTCCCTTGAACTTCCTGTGCAGGTTCTGAGATACACCTATAAAATCCAAGGCCCCTTTAAAAAACAAATTTAAAACCAATCATTCCGGTTTGAAGTTGAGGACACTGAGATACAGAGACAGAATGTGACTTCCTCCAGAGTCAGAACTGGTTCCAAAATAAGCAGTCCAGTGCTTTTTCCCTACCCTAAAGGAACTATTCCAGAGCTTTTACCAATACATACTACTGTGCAGATTGAAAGAAATTATTTTTACTTTGTTAGGTTATGTATTGTTGCAAGGTCCCAAGGGATTAATGTATGTATTAACTTCTGTAAGATGTTTCCTCAATCCATATTAACCATGTCTGACTGAGACTCAAAGGATCTATTAAATTATATCCAGGTTCCTATTAAATCACAACACTGGTAGGAATACCTGGGCTCACCTTCTCCTTAACCCAAATTAACACCTGCTCTTAGCGGTCTCAAATCTAAGGCAAGTTCCTAAGGTGAACAAATGACTGAGAAGACAAGAGAGAAGAAATTAAAATAAATGATAGAGTGACCTTCTCACACCACTCATGGTTTCTCAATTAACCAAATGCCAGCCAGCTCCACACTGCTGTTCTTTCAGTAATAGGTTTCATCCTCCCGTTTAATGCCAGCCCACACGAGTGCACACACAGACACACACTTTGCTAATCAGATTGGCAGCAAATAGAATTAAACCATTAAGGCAATTAAGCAATTCTTAGATAACATTTGATCAGTTCAACGAAAATGCAAATTCATGCTTCTTTTAGAGAAAAACGTTGATGAAAAGTCATTTCACGTTCCATGATCTTCATTAGTTTTTTTTCCAAATAAAGATTGCCGTGTTTTAGGCTTAGAACTGCACAGATGGAATGGAATTTTTTCACTTTTTTGTTCTGCTCTGCTCATCCTTTTGTAACACACCAGGTTTATCTGCCTCCACACGTCTTTGGCACATTTAGGTAAACTTACCTCCAGCCTCTTCTTTGTGCCTCAAGGCAAACTTTGTTAATTTTCTCTGACATCTGATGACTCATGTCAAACATGTCCTCAGACTGTATCCTTTCAGCATTCTTAAATGATCGTGGTTGGATAGTCATCTGCTGTAGCTCCTTCCTCTCTGGAGCCCGCGTTTAAGGTCTCTACTCTCTCAAAAGCTTGTGGGGAAGACAGTACTGCTCCCCAAAATAGATGCTTGAAAGTGAGTGTGTGGCCTTTGCATTTTCACTGCTGGGTTTGTGTGAGGCATCACTGAGTGTGCAGTCTGCACTCCCCTGCTGGATTCCACACCCTTAGCGAGAAGATGAGCCAGTTGCAGCCCATGTGTCCTTCACCCCACCGCAGCGCCATTTCTGCTCTAACTCCGGGTTTCCAAACCTGGTGGGTGGTCATCAGCTAAGGAGTTTTAAACATATTTATATTTATATTTTAAGCATATTTATATTTATATTTAAAACAGTGTCTCCAGAGTTTGGCTTAATTAAGGATTGTTTGGTTTTGTTTTTCAATCTTTCTATTTGATTATAGTGATCAGCCAGTCTTTATAAGACTTAAGCCTAGGTGCTATATTGTTGTTGTTTTTTTCCTCCTTAAATTAGAGACCGTAACACACAGTCTGACATATAATCTGTCAATTATACAGAAATCACGTGCATCTGCAAGATGTTATGATTTCCTTGTTTATAAAAAAAATAAGAATCTTACATGTCAGGTTGTTTTATATGCACACACATACAACACAGGTGTAGCATGCTGTATCCTGCATGTATGTAGATGTCTATATGCTTTTGTGTGTTTAAATGTTATTAGAGGCAGGTCAAACATGAGAGGCAGCTGTCGAATAACGTTGTAGCCTAGGACATTATATTTAGTGCATCTCCTCCTTTTCCATATTAAATAAAGTATTACAGCAAACTCTCATCTGGCAGGACACCTGTCCTTGGTGTGCCTGCCTACAGACTTTTGTGAGTGTTAATATAAATAGTAAGGAATAAATGTGAATGCTTCTCAGAGTCTCCCATGCTTTTTCAGCACAGAGCAGCCTTGAATTTTACTAATTTATTCACCACTACATGGGAGTAGGAGAACACATCTTTTGGAGCATTTTTGGATACTGATGAGCTACTATTAAAGCCATCAAGCCAGAGTGCCACCAGTGTCTTAGGGAAGAGTGATGTTTTGGGAAGCAGTTGAGCTCAACATTCCAGGAAATATTTTTCACCTATTTGTTACTGTACATACAGGCTTACATTTTCTCAATTTAGAAAGACTACTAAAGCGTGGACTTCTGGGAAGCAGACACATAATGTTCTCAGCAATACTGTAAAACCTCATTAATTTGCTAAACAAATAAGTGAGATTATAAAGGATATTGCAAAGATTGTAGGGGGAGGTTTAATCGTCTTGTGTTTAACTGGCTCTAAGAGCAACAGCTTTTTAAGTTCTTAAGATTCTGATGGTTGGTCTTCCTTTATTAAATCTGTCCTCTAAGATCTTTTAGCTGTTAGTTAGAATTACATTTTGGACTTTAGGATAATTCTGTATTCCTTAAAAAAAATTATTCAAAATAATTCAAACTGAAGTTTCCCATAAGTTGGTCTAAATTACATTTTATTTATGTGCATAGTTGTATTCATACTAATATATTGGAGTATGAAGAAGGGGAGGAAAGTCAACCAGTGTGTTGTATTACTGTTGACAATAATTTCCTGATGAATGTTTGCTTAAATGAGGGATCATATACGTTAAAGGCTATTACTGGTCATGAGTACATAAAAAAGTTTATTTTTCATTTTATAAGTTGGTATAAAATTTCAGACTCAGTACCTCTTTCGTTTAATTTTTATACTTCTTAGACGCATGAAGTATTTCAGTATGTGTTGATCTTTATTATTGGGTTTTCATGGCTCAGGAGTTTTTTGTTTTAAAATAAAATAGAAAAAGCATCTCTTAAAATAGTCATCTTCTTGAACCCATAAAGTTGAGCCTTTGAGAACATGAGGCATTTGTGAGGTTCTAAGAGAAGATGTGTTTTCCCTTCTTCTGTGTCCATCCTACCTCCCTCGCCACCATGCTGTAATCTTATAATTAATAACTTTTAAATCAGTCAGTATAGGTAATTTTAAGGCTTAAATTTTTAAAAATTTCATAATGGATGAAGATGTTTAGATATGAACATACATTTTTAAAAGCCTGCCATACCAATTCCCAAAAGGAGAGATTGACAGACACTTCTAATATTTATTTATGGAGCTCCAGTGTTTCTACAATGCCCTGGAAACCAAAGGCATCGATTAAGTTTATAGACCCCACAATAAGTTACAGTTATGCTAAACTGGGTTGAATTCTGTAACTTGTTTTAGTGTTTTAGTCATTGAAAAACACCCTTACCTTCAAATGCATATAATCACAACTAACTGTATTCTTTTTTTTTCCAAATTTTTTTTTTTAGAATTTTTTGTTTTGATGTAGACTATTTTTAAAGTCTTTATTTAATTTGTTACAATATTGTTTCTGTTTTATGTTTTGGTTTCTTGGCCTCCAGGCATGTGGGATCTTAGCTCCCCAACCAGGGATCAAACCCACACCTCCTGCATTGGAAGGCGTAGTCTTAACCACGGGACTGCCAGGGAAGTCCCGCAACTGCCTGTATTCTTGAGTTAATTTAATGCATCCTTTTCCTGTCCTCTCTGTCTTCTGAAACTACTCCTGCTTTTTTCCTGTCCTCTTGCTGGTATCCTTCCCACCATCCATCCACCACTATGTAGTGTGCTGTCAGTAATAAAACCGCCAGATTGTGTTAGTGTGTTTGTTACATTAAAGACTAAACCAGGGGTCTTGGTTAAGAACACAGTTAGGTGGTATTGGTCAGTCTGCCTTGGCTCATCCTTTTTCTGTCCTCAGCCTGACTTTCAATCCTCAGGAGGCTCCAGGAGAGAGTGAGGGGTGGGTGCGTGAGTGAAGGAGTGGGTGTGTGTCTGCCCACACCTGCATGGTGACTCTTTTCTGAAGATGTTTTCTTTAGCCATCATTTCCATCCTGTCCTAGTACATCCTTTCTCTTTACAAATCAGCAGTTAGCCCAGGCCCTGATGAACAGTTTTCTTTGATCTCCCCTGTGGCTGTGAGTTTATCAGTGAGGCTGCTCTCACCTAGGGGTAGACTCTTGGGAGGCAAAATGCTTCTTCCCAGAGTCTCACTCGGGTTCAGGGAAACCTGTATAACACTCCACATGGGAAAGGACCCTGCAACACTTACATACATAGTCACACTGCCCTGTGCTCAGCTGTGCAGTAGCAGGCAGGCTGGAAGCCGTCCACAGGCCACCCCTCCCTCTCCACTTTGAATTAGTAGAGGGTGACAGAGTTACTGCTTTCCCCTCCATCTTTCCAGGCCAGTGTCTCTCCTGTCCTCATGAGGCTCCTGACCTTTCTGTTGATGCCTTTTGCAGCCTCTGCCCTCCTCCCACTACCAGGGGCCCCAGGGATCTGTAATGGGCTCACATTAATTGCCTGTTCAAGGACAGATGCAGTTCCTGGAAGGCAGATTGGAGACCCCCAAGTGAGTACCACTGGGTAGAAGGGAACTGAGGTTGATCTAGCAACTGGGCAATGTTGCACTGGCACACTCAGACACACACAGACACTCACGCACCATCCTGCTGCGCCTCCCAGAGCATCACATAATCACTGCTCCAGCTCTAGGGGTTTTCATTTGGCCACACTCTGCTCTTGTTTGATTTGCTAGTACAATAACTCAGAGAAAAGACAGAGACTCTATCCATTCTAATCCCCTGTGGGTTACAGTAGTTCTAGATAGAAGACACCCCAGAGAAGGCGTATAATTCAGAGATTTATAAAGGTCACCTTATGGGCCCCCATGTCCTCTCTAAGAAATGAGCCTTTCAGTCTGCATTGCACATGTGTCCTTATTGCCAGAAGGGCTTTATTGGTGTCCTGCACCCTTCTTTTTTCTTCACCCCTCTCAAAGCAAGAAACACAAAACCATCTTTTTCGTCCTTACGTCTTCTTTTAGACGTACATGCTGCCATTTCCTTTTTCTCTGGAGACTGTGGTGTGACAGAGGAAGGGGAAGCATCAAAGGCTTCTTTCTGCTCTAACCACAGTCTTTGACTGGGCCCTGCTTTACATCTCTCATTGCTCTAGATGAGATGACTCAGCCAGCACGCTCCCCGGCCCAGCATGCCACCCTTTTTAGATCTCAGGGCATGGCATTTTGATTCCTCCCTGCAGTTCAGTGCTCATCACCAACACTGCAGACATCTGCTGCCACTTTCCTGCCTGAAGCACGGGAATCCCAGCAAGTCATTCTGTGAGCAGCAGCAGGGGGTCTTCTTCTCACTTAGCATTATCCCAGTTTGTCTCCTTTCTTAGGCTGTTATCATAAAACCCTGGAACTTCATAGCAGGATGGAAGTTTAACGTGTCTGTCATGCAGAGACCCCAATTAGCAAGTGAGGAAACTGAGGCCAGGAGCCATGGGTGATAGTGTTTACCTGGCTGCTGGTTCAGATTTAGCCAGCTTTGAACTATGCCTCAGCATTTTACTTGATGTAGATATGTCTTTTAATGTGATTCAAAGTGCCCCACAGCAGGCAGAGTTGCCCTGAATCAGAATTGATGATTTTTTTCCACTTTTTCACTGCCAGGGCAGTGTTGGCAACCTGTAGAAATTTCCCAGGAACTTTTACTTGGGGTGTGATGCCTTGTCTGAAGTTGGAAAAGTCTGAAGGTGATGCTCAGTTCTGGGTTGAGTGTCTTTTGAACATCCCCTCCAGACTTCTTGCAGAGAAACACAGAGGAGGAAAAGCTGCTGTTGTGAGAGCAAGGCTGGTCCCCTTTAAAAAAGCTAATACCCAAAAGCTCTCTCTTTTTTTTTTTTTTTGATAAATTTATATATTTTTTATTTTTGGCTGTGTTGGGTCTTCCTTGCTGTGCGTGGACTTTCTCTCTAGTTGCTGCTGGCGGGGCTACTCTTCATTGCAATGCGCAGCCCTCTCATTGTGGTGGCTTCTCTTGTTGCAGAGCACAGGCTCTAGGCGCATGGGCTTCAGTAGTTGTGGTGCATGGGCTCAGTAGTTGTGGCTCGTGGGCTCTAGAGTGCAGGCTAAGTAGTTGTAGTACAAGGGCTTAGCTGCTCCGCGGGATGTGGGATCTTCCCGGACCAGGGCTCCACCCCATGTCCCCTGCGTTGGTGGGTGGACTCTTAACCACTGCGCCACCAGGGAAGCCCAAGGCTCTCTTTCAATAGAATTTTTTGGTTTGCTGATTATAGCAGCAATATAGTTGCATTCTAGAGATTTCAGAAAATGCAGAAAATTTCAAAGAAAAAAATTGTGCTTATGATAAAATTGAGAGGTGATCACTCAGTGTTTTGGGGTATAAGCACTTTAGTCTTCCTTCTCTCTGCACCTCACATAAACTTTCTTCAAGGTCTTTAAATATATTTTCGCAGCCTGATTTTTAATGACCGCCCAGTTTCCTATTATATTGATAAGGCCATTATTTGTATAACCTGCTTTTAGATATTTGGGTTTTTCCAATTCATCATTATTATGAAAAACGTTGGATCTCAGTGATTATATTTTTGAATAAATATCTCCTTGCAAAGTTATTCAGTAAAAGACAATGAAGCTTTTCAAAATGTGCTCTAGATCGTCACATTTCCCTTCAGTGTCCCAGTTTATGTTGCTACCAGTGACAAATGAAGGTGCCCACTGAAAGCACCCTTGCTTTTCCTTTTTTAAAAAAGGTATTTCACCACATAAAAATCAGTCCTTGTGTTTGATTTATAATAACGTACGTCCACATCTTTGCATTCATAAAAATATTGAATTTGGATTCTCTCCAATTTCCCTTTTTGTAGAAAGGCACAAGTTCAGTAAGAAATTCTACTTGGAATTGTATTGAGTAGAGAAACATACTTTGATTTCTTCAATTTGTGACAAGTAACCCATAAACATTAATTAAAATATTGGTTAAAGTTTTGAATAATGCAGAGACTTAATTAGGCAATAGAGTTTAAAAATCCAGCAAGCCACCTATGCTGATCTCCTTGGAGATGACTGTCTGCAGGAAAGACAGACTTTAAACAACATTGTGTCAAACACAGAGCAAGTTTCTAATTTCCCACCTTTTCGTGCTGCTAAAGCCTTAGAAGATATGTATTAAGTCCACTGAGTATATATTGTCAGACTTGAGGACATTTCTAATAAAAGATTCACATAGTAAGTGTAAAACCAGTAAGCAAAAGACCACTAACCATGTAATGAAGGATTCAGGAAAGAGAAAATAATTATATCAGACAACCTAGGCCAAAAGAAGCAAATGAGCACAAAACTTAGGCTGAGTTTCTTGCAGCCTGTACAAAACACGGGAATTCATCTTTATTTTTCCCTTTACAGCTTGTATTGTATTATGTATTGAAAGGAAATAGTAAAGTTTATCAGAACAAAGAAATGTTTCTTTGTCACTAACCACTGAGAAGAAAATGTAGAGACTTAAAACAACAGACAGTGGACAGTGTGATTCACAAGACTTGCAGCACAGCTTATGACACATAGAGGAAAGGAAGGAAGGGAGGGAGGGAGGGAGGGAGGAAGGAGTGAGGGAGGGAGGGAGGGAAGGAGAGAGATGGATGATCCTTTGTCATCATTTTGTTTGTCAATGTAAACTCAAGGCACAAAGTTAAATTGTGGATCTTTGCAGGCATTTCTGAGAGTAGCTGGACGCACCAGGTCTGTAAGTCTATGGAGGTTTGATTAGATATGAGACAGAACTCAGAAAAATCTACTGCACGATCCTGACACTGGTGGTTCTCAAACTTGCTTCCATCAAAACAGTTTTGCTGTGAGTGGGACTAAGCCATTTCACTGTCTATAATCAAATGATTGCTGCCATTTTTCCACTGAAAGATTGGAAAAAAAACAAGTAAATGGGTAAAATTATTTTAGATACATGTTTTTCTAATACATATTTGTAGTAAGCCTTGCCTTCTTGTGCAATCAAGTGACAAATACCGACAGGAACAGCTGTTAACTCTGGATAATAACGCAACAGCTTGTTTTGAGGAGGACACTGTCTTTCATTTTTTAAAAAATATGTAAGATAATTATGTACTTTATGAGTAAAATTGTGCCTATTTCATATAACAAACATATCAGGATTTAATGGATATTCCACAGCCATTAGCACAGAGTAAGCACATGATTTCCAGGTGCTCTGCCACATGAATCAATTTGAAAGCCTTGGTGAGCATCCCTGCTAAAGTACTGGAAGTGCAGGTATCCCTGATGGTGATTAGAAAGCTCTCCATTGCCTCCTGACTTTATAAGTGGGGTTAGCAAATCTGACACTTTATTATAAAAACGAAAGATCTCAGATACATTCTTGTCTTCACGAAGGACATACTGCAGTGCTTGCAGGCAGTTGTTAAAAATTATAGCTGTGTGTCCACTAGACTCTTTCTTATGTGCCTGACATGCTCTGAGCTTTACACCCAATATTTGTAAACCTTACCACAGCCTTGAAAGGTAGAGGGCGTTATCCTCCATATTTTATGGGTGGGGAAACTGGGCATGGAGAGGTTAATTGAATTTGGCCAAGACCACAGAGTTAAAGAGTGACAGCAGAACAGCTTAAGTCTGTTTGCCTGCGCTCCTTCCTCTATGGGCACTGCCTTGGAGTAATCAAGATTTCCAAAAGCAATTTTGGGTCTGCACAAGTTACTTGAACGGTACTTGAACGGTTACTTGAACGGTAACCTCATTGAAGTACCATAAAATGTAGGATATAACCTTAGCCTTGAAATATTTTTAGAGAAAGAATGAAAAACTTTAAAAAACAAACAAAAACTGTTCACCTTTGAGCATAACCACATCCCAAAGAGTCACTGAGCTACTGACAGCAAGTCCCCCGGACAAGTAAACAAAGAAACCTAAATAAGTAGTTTAGTCTTCTCTGTCTGCATGCTGCTAAAAATAATGTTTTGCTTTGACATAGAATTTTTGAGAGTTTTAAATGAGATATACCTAAAGCCTTTAGTTTAGCAACATACATGCTTTATGTTTTGGTGTCCATAACCCATGGGCTGAAAGTCATATCTATCAAGGAGGGATAATTGCCCCAGCAGATGTGATGTTTTCACTTGCATAATATCCTACTTTGAATCTTTGAGGAATTGTTTCACCAGTTATGTTGATTTGTGTCCATAGTATAGTTATTTTAAAAATCATTTTTTGAAAAGGATCTAAAATGTATTTATTTGGGTAAAACTCAATGAATATTTATCGATTGAAACTTAGATCAAATTTCTCTCATGCTGATTTTGCCAAGCTTTAGTTAACTTGAAGACTTTCAAATAAGAATTGTGTCAGAGTAGACCCCTGGTTATTAGATATGGAGCAGCAATCAGGCTTTGTCCATTCTGAAGTAAGAGGAAAGAGGTGAGGGAATTGTTTTGTGAACCCCATGAGCCCTACGAGTTTTTAAAAGTTTCCCAGGGCAAACCCCATCTTAGTTCACTGGCATTAGCATTTCTGGGCATGTACTAGGAGTGTAGAGAGAATGTACCCAGCCTCAGGGGTATCAGTGGTAAAGTTTAGAATACTTTAAGAGCAAACTTATCACTTCGACTCCTGTGTTGTCCATTTCTCAGATGGAGATAAGCTGGGAAAGGCTTATTTTTAAATAATAAAACTAGTTGTTTAAGTGTGTGACTAAAATTCTCCTTAGAATTAACCCATGGATTGCCCTGAAGTACTGAGCTGTGATTATAAATAAATTTTACCAAATATTGTCACTACACCTCTTCTATAGTGAAGAGAAGAATTTAGTGTAAAATTAGTTAAAATATGCAAGCCATTTAGAACAGTGCTTAACATATATTAAGTCCTCCATAAATATTGTCTATTGTTTAGAACGGTAGTTCTCAACTAGTGTGTCAAGACACAAGTATACCCCTTCTCAGACATGCCCTGAAGTATCTGACTATATTTTTAAAGAACATTTTTTTTTTGTATAGCTAAACATATAGATGAAGCACACACTGATGTTTCAGTTGGCTAAAATAAGAAGTGAGAGACAGTATAATGTCAAGTCTTTGCTTGCCAAATGGGGACATTGCCTCTTGGGTCTGTAGGAGGAGGGCCCTGAACACTCCTGATCAAAAAAGCTTATGTTCAGAAAGACACATCAGGTGGGCAGTGTGTTAATTACCACTGCTTCTTATACACACTCTGAAGACACATGGCTACATTACTGTAATTTCTTGAAAACTTTTGGAGCACAGGGCTCCAAAAGTACTTCAGAACTATCAGTTAAGAACTAGTGGGATAGGGCTTCCCTGGTGGTGCAGTGGTTAAGAATCCGCCTGCCGATGCAGGGGACACGGGTTCGAGCCCTGGCCCGGGAAGATCCCACATGCCGCGGAGCAGCTCGGCCCCGTGCGCCACATCTACTGAGCCTGTGCTCTAGAGCCCATGAGCCATAACTACTGAGCCCACATGCCACAACTACTGGATCCTGCACTCCTAATGCCCATGCTCCACAACAAGAGAAGCCACTGCAACAACAAAGAGTAGCCCCTGCTCGCTGCAACTAGAGAAAGCCCTCACAGCAACGAAGACCCAACGCAGCCAAAAATAAATAAATTAATTTAAAAAAAGAACTAGTGGGATAAGTTCCTGTCTATAGTTATAAAAGTGATTTATTTCATGTCTTATAACTGTACTATATTAATATACATATAGCCTCAAAAAAAACCTTTGTCAGACTTTTAGACCAGAGTCTAAATATGTTGGTGACATTTCCTAGGACCAGGTTTTGATGGCATGGAAATCAGAGAGTCTGAGAATGCCAAACTTCTCTAATACAGTTAAGTCATGAAAGCATAGGAAAATAAGAAGAATAGGGCATTCGGGACAAGATTCTATACCTTCCCTTTTGGCCCAAATCCTGTAAATTTACTCACATAGAAACCTGCTTTTTATTTGCATTTGCTATGGCTTGTGTCTCTAATGTCATCCTTTTTGAACCAACACACACCACATATCTGATTATTGTTTAGATATTCTACTTAGCGCTGAAGGCTCACATCAGTTAAAGCGATGTCAGATACTGTAATGAACACAGTAGGAAATCATTCTTCTATTGTATGGTAATTGGTTGGAACCCATGAATTACATCTAAAATGTTACTACTGTTTTTACATAGTCTTAAGTTTATAATTAGAGTAAAACTTATTAAAGTAGGTGCATCAATAGGAAAAGAAACCATTATCCTTTCAACTGAGTCTTATTTCATAAACAGCGTATTAGCTCTTTAGTGACTAAGAAACATGGCTCATCTTTGCAGTATGTTGCCTCTATTCCTTTTTGCCCACAGATCTGAGAGAGGAGAGGTAAATTGATAGAGGAATTAAAGTTCTGAAGCAAATTAAGTTCACATTTTTATTTAAGGATTCTAGGAACCCCAAGACTGAATCCAAATTGTTACTTAGTTTTTAACCAGAATAATAGCTCTCTTTCTATTGTAGAGTAAGGGAAAGGTTAATGTTATCTGCCCTTGGTGATTTACTAACTGACTAAATAGCCAATTGAAATGTGTGGAAGAAAGATGAAACAAACTGCATCTTTATTTATAGGATCAGATCTTTGCATTTGGATGCTGTGGGGAAGAGACAAAGTGTTACAGGGATTGGAAGCTTATTTCAAGGGGGTGTGTAGGAGATGGAGGACAGAAGGAGTGAATTCTACACGTCCTCAGTGAGTAGGCCCAGCCCAGGCAGAAGACTGCAGAGGGCCTGGGTGGACCACAAGACCTTTGCTCCCCTCTGACTTCTCCCTTAACCCTCAGTCTGTTCAGAAGACAAACTGCAGGAACATACAGGGAAATACACCAGCAAACACAGCTTCCTTTTGATGTATCGTCTCCTAGCATAGCCTACAAAAGATAATTCTGTTTTTCCTTTAGAATTCTTTTTATGACAAGGTGATTTTATTATAATACAAGTTTTTAAATGTATAAGTAAAAAATAAAAGTGCATTTTAAAACAAAATGACAAGCTTTTCTTAGTTTGGCTCTCCTGATTTTTATTTAAAATGAAGGATCACTAAGCCTAGATTTTGCCTTACCAGTTTAAAAAAATTAAATTCAAAAAGCAGTTCCTATAGCTCTCCCCCTCCAAACGCATGTTGCAAGCTGCATGGTTTGTTTATATACATTTTGCTTCAACTCACCAGCTTTTCTAAAACTTAGGTTGATGGTTTAGCGGGTAATGATGGGACATAAGCCTGTTGATCCACTTGTCTTCAATCCACAAATGGGATAGCGAAGGTACCTATCTGGTAGGTGTGAGGTTGTAGTGAGATGATGCAAGGCCATAGTAAGTGCTCAGATGTTGCTTTCATCACTGGCATGGCTTCATCATTATTAACTTATTTCTCAATTCTTCGTCCCCTTTCTACATTCTCACTTCTAGAGCTTTCCTGCTTCTTACTGCCAAAGAATATTTTTGAAGCTTCCTCTCTTGGGGGTACTTCTGGTGTAGCTGACTCCGGTGTGGTACAAATGCTTTGAAAATGGGTCCTGAATTCCTTTCCTAGGGCCTTTAGGGAAACTCTTGAGAGAATCAGGATAAGAACGTTCCTATAGTTCATCAGATCTTACCCTTTGTCTGTGTGTGATTTATGGTAATCTTATACGGGGGATACTCGACTACTTTAGAAGGACCCACTGCAGCTTTCCTGAATTTGGAGGATTGGGTGTCATGGAAGGCAGGGATGGCTATAGAGGAGGATGGGGTATAAACAAGTGAAGTATCACAGGTCAGGTGGATGTTTGGGTGGCCGTGTCAGCACCACTGTGGACAGGAGGACCCTGAACTGGGAACTGAAAGACTAGGTTCTAGACCAAAATGACATCTTCTTAGCCTCTTTTCCTTATCAAATAAGGATTTTGGATTAGATTGTCTCATAGGTCCCTTTGTGCCTTAGTATTTTGTAATTTTTTGCAACTGTCTCATCCATACTGGTGTCCACATTTTCCAGTTGTATAAGTTAAAAAGCAACCAGGTCAGATGCCAATGTAAATCTTCATCAGGGTCAGTGAGAGACTATTTAAGAATTTCTAAGTCTCAGTAAAAGAGTGTTATTTTTCCTTCCTTCTCTGTGCCCAGACTCCATAGAGGTAAAAAGTAAAGATATGAAGTCCATCTTCTGTGTTTTGTCAGTTTAAGTAAAAAGAACTTTTCCTTCCATTTTAATAGTAGAATTTTTGTGTATTTAATATAGGCAGCAATTTGGCCTCCAGCTGAGTTTAGATTTGAAAAGATGAGAATATTAAAGCTTGTCAGACAGCCCACAAACCAATTAAGTATTTCTAAGCTGACAGGATGTGGGTAGAGTTCTTTTTCTTTTCTCTAGCAGTACCCCTAATAAGTAAAAAAAAAAAAAAAAAATCAGATAAACTAGATACTCTCTTTGAAAAGGTGGTCCTGATAATAGGTAGCAAGAAAGATGGCTCCACAATGAGATGAGTATGTAGGCTAGAAATTCAGACAAAAGTATTTCAAGGGTCTTAGAACAGTGCTGTCCAACAGAACATTCTGTCGTGATGGAAATACGTGCCGCTCTGTCCACTATGGCAGCCACAAGTCACACGTGGCTGATTGTGGCCAATGTGACTAGGATCTGAGCTTTAGGTTTTATTTCATTGTAATTATTTTCAATTTTAATAGCCACCTGTGGCTGATGGCTTGGACAGTACAGGACAAGAAAAAAATAGATTTTGACACATTTTCATGTATCAAAAAAGAGATAGCCAAAGAGCATGAGATTGCTGGAGTTGTGGATGGCTGATTTGGGACTAAGAAAATCTGAAGAGCTCTTCTGTGGAACACAATCAGACTTCTACTTTGTTGTTCCAAAGGAAAGAAAGAAGACCACTTGGGAGTAATTGCAGGGCAACGCACTTAGGCTCAGCGTAAAATACTTCCTTACAGTTAGTCATATGAAATTATAATCAGATGTCTTAAAATGTAAGGACGTCCCCCAGTTCTGAGAGTACTCAAGGTCAGGCTTGGTGACAGTATGGCAGGGACCTGCAGTTTCCTCGTCAATAAAATGAAGATGATAATACTTGCTCCACCCTCCCCCAAGATTGTCACTCAGCGCACTGAGAATTAGATGAAATACTGTTTTTATAAGTGCTTTGAAACTACCAAGACATTTTATTAAGCATGACTGATATTAGGTTAAAGACAGTGATTAAAGGACTTTATGAACTTGGAGTCACCGTAAGGCTCCCTATTCTGAAACAAGCAAAAAGATTCTCTTTAGGATCCTGAACCAATACCCCATAGTTTTGACAGTAAATATGCCCACCATGAATATGATAAGTGGCATCGGTCATTCAGTCATTGATCTTAAATTTTTCAGTGATTATTTCGTCTGGAGAGGATCCTGAAGTTGGCACTGTTGCCTTTCCAAATACCCAGAAAATTTCTGATAATAAGCAAGTGGATGAACTCACAGTAGTTAAACCATAGTAGATGCCCTCATTGCTGAGACACCTGGTTCGGGCTTGTAGCATCAATCAGCCTTTGCAGCCTGCTGGTTCCTCCTGTTGGATGTAACAGATTCATGGAAAAGGAGCCGTGTAGGTAATGTCACAGCAGTGGCCTGAAATTGCAAAGAATTTCTACCAGCCTCATGAACCAGGGCATGGCATGGAATGCATTGGCCCTGCTTATCCTCCCGTGGAGATGTGGGAACGGCAGGGCCGTGGATGTGGAGCTCAGCCGCCCATCGGTGGGGCTAAGGCTCCCATAAAGAACTCCCACGGAATTCATTAGCCGCATTTCAGCACTGGAGCTGGAACCTCTTACATCGCAGGAGTGATGGTTCAGAAAAATAACGATGCCCCTTAGGTTATTATTGAGAGACCCTGCTTTCTTTTTAAGCAGGAAGACATTTCCTTGTCCTGTCTCCTGTTAAAATGATAAGTGCACAGCACTCTCATTAGGATGTAGCCCCTCAGCTCCCAAGGACGTGAGGAGTTTTCCTTTCCTTCCTTTTCTGCTGCCTCTCAGGTCGTCTCATTGCTACATTTTGGGTAGACAATTATGTACTAATAAAAGCTACAAATAAGGGACACTGGACAACCCCCATCTTACATACTGGCATTTGGTCCTTCTCTTCCATCTCCTTCCCTGGAGAGTAATGATACCCACCTGGACACAAAGCTGGTGGAATTAAAATTCAGCCCCAATTCACAGATGGCTGCCTTCGTCCATGGCACGCGTGCGCATCTAGATGTTCCTGCACATGCTTTCCTGGCAGCCGAGATGGATGCGTGCATAGGTTAAATTGCTGGAGAAAATCAACTTTCTTCACCAGTTGCATCTGATACAAATTTCTAAGTCTGGCTGGGCCCTGGTGCTGAGTATTCCCTCATTTTCACCATTTCCACAGTGGTTGCTTCAGACTTTTTCCTCTCATCTTGAATCCTCCAGTCCAGACTTTCCTATCATACCTCATTATCTATAGATAGCCTTGGACACTATAGATAATGTCTGTAGATAGGCTATCTATAGATAGTGTCCAAACAGATCACCCTTGACTTCCACCTCCTCCATTTAACATTTTTTGTCAGACTCGTTATTCATGTTTACATCACTCCCTCTGCTGTCAGGCAGAATGTGTTCTTCTTTTTCCCAAGGTCAAAACCGTGTTCTTCAGCCAACCCTTACTGTCTCCTCCATGGCTTTGTCACATCAATCATTTCTTTCCCTTTGTCTTAATACCCACTAACTCCTTCACCACTTTCTTCCCTCTCAGCATGTGAACTTGAGCAGGTCTTCTCCATCTTAAAAAAATAAAAACAAACTAGTTCCATTTTGAGTCTCTCCTTCTCTTCAAAGTCAAGACATTTTATACTTGCTGTCATCCTTTCTTCTTAACCTCTGAAAATTATATCCTGTTGTGCTCGTAGTGTCATTTCTTAATACCCACCAATGACTCACGAATGACAAAGTCCAGCAGAGGATGGTGGCCTTCTGCCTGGCTGATTACAGCCCCCCGGAGCTGCCATCCCATGGCTTTCCTGATCCTGCCCAGTCCTCTTGCTCATCCTCTTCACTGTTTCTATCAGGTTCTCCCCTCTTTCTCCTCAAATATATAAGAATCCCAGTGTTAATAGTGAATGTCACTTAATAGCAGCAAATCCTGGCTCCACCACTTATTTAGCTGTGGAAACCTGAGTAAGTTGCTTAATGTTTCTGAGGACATTTCCTCATAGTTCTTCAGAAAAAGGATAAAGGATAAAAGTAGCAAAGTGAGGTTAAAAGTAGCGAACACATGCCAAGTACTTAGCACAGTTCCTCTGTTCACTGCTTCTTACTTTGCCTTTTTTTTGCTCCCAGTGCCCATGCCCTCACTTTCCATCTTTATCCTTTCTGCTCTTGGCCTCCCCTCTGGAGCCCCCAAAGCCACATCATTAACCACCTGCTGGATGCCTTCCTCAAATAGAAATCATCATTTCTTTCACCCAAAGTAAGCTTCTCAGTCCCCGTCTCAGCTTGACAGTCTCTCGGGTTTGAAGCACAGATGTCCATTGTCTCTCTCACCCTCACATCCAGCCAGTCAACGAGCCATGCCAGTTCTAGCCCCCTGGATTTTTGGCTCTGGAACTTTCTTTTGATTCTAAAAGCCACAGTCGGGACTTCCCTGATGGGTCAGTGGTTAGGAACCTGCCTGCCAATGCAGGGGACATGGGTTCGATCCCTGGTCCGGGAAGATCCCACGTGCCACGGAGCAACTAAACCTCTGCACCACAACTACCGAGCCTGTGCTCTAGAGCCCGCGAGCCACAACTACTGAGCCCGCATGCCACAACTACTGAAGCCCGCGTGCCTAGAGCCTGTGCTCCGCAACAAGAGAAGCCACCACAATGAGAGGCCCTCACACCACAATGAAGAGTAGCCCCGGCTCGCCACAACTAGAGAAAGCCCACGCGCAGCAACGAAGACCCAACGCAGCCAAAAAATAAGTAAGATTAATTTTTAAAATTTTTTTAAATGAAAAAAATAAAAGCCACAATCATGGTTAAGTGTCCTTTTACCTCCAGCTTAGATTATTGTTCTGGCCTCCGAAGAAGTTCCCCCTCTCTATTCCACTGTAAACATTCTTCCTAAAATGGTACACATGTGATCACATCATTACCAGCTCAGATCGTTCTCTGTGGTACTTCCTGTTACTGTTAACTTTGGACTGAAGGTTAGCCAGTCTGTGGTTCACGGATAGAGCAGGAGAAATGGTCGATGCTCTGCACAGAGTCAGAGCTCATTAAAAGCTGAATAAATTTACTGTAAAATAAAGAAAATCAGTAGTGTAACGGGATGTAATGCCGGAAGAACTGCTTTGGTGATAAATGGTTGATTAAGTAAAGCTTAGCTCTCAATGGATATATCCTCAGAATTAGTTATGGAATGAAATAGATAACTTGATCATTCTTCACTTGAAGCCTATCAGAAGAGGGCAATGGATTGGATGATTAAGCGGGGATCTCAGCTGCAAGTCAACAGGCTGCCTTCTGCTCCCACCTAGCCAGTGCGAGGTCACCCTCTGTACACCTCTCCTTTCAACCCGCGTTGAAGGGGCCAGGTCTCCATCCTTGCTACGGGTTTTTTGATCCTGAGACCACCGTGGAGCTCCAAAGGAGTTCCTTGCCAAACCTAGTGCAAGAATGAAATTGGGTCTCCAGAAAAACCGTGCGATACCTTGTACTGCAGGTCTTTTGTGGACACAGAAAGCTGGTATCCCTGGGTTTGCCCGCACTCCCACCCCCACCATGCCTCACACCCTCTCTCCCACCCCTGACCCTCAACACTCTGGGCAAGAAAACAGCATGTTGTGTGTGAGAAGAGGCCAGCGGAAGGGGATTTGATGTGTGAGTGACAGGTCCCCTAGGTAACGCCGCTGGGGAGTGCTTGATCTGACTGGTTTGAAGCTGAGAACTCACCAGGTCACACTGGAAACATTTGCTGCTGGGCATGGCTTTCATCCTTGTTTATCTTCTTTTTTTAAAAAAAAAAAACCCTTCCTGAGGTTTGGGGGGGGGTGTTGTTGGGTTATTTTTTGGGCTTTGTTCTTTTGGAGTTTTTTGGGTACAAATGGGTATTTTTTCCTGAGAGAGAGAGAGGGAATGTGTGTGTGTGTTTGTGTCTATTGGCAAGAGCATTTGTATGTTCCTTTTATTGTTTCTCGTCACTGCAGGGAAAGGTTGTAACCTTTTGATGCCGATTGTGAATCTTAATGAATTCATCACTTGCCATGGGAAAGAGCTGCTTGTTCAAGGAGTGGGGAAACATTTTCTCTTTCTAATGATATTAACAGGAACATTGTATAGAAAATAATAACTAATCTTTTGAGCACCTACTGCGTGTTACCTACCATTTCAAGCACCTCATGTATTAACTTATTTAATCCTCACTAGAATCCATTATTGTTGGTTTTCCCATTGACATTTGAGGAAAAAAAAGCAGAGGGAAGTTAAGTCCTTTGCCTGAGGCTGTACATTCAGTAAATGAGAGGCCCAGGACTCAGACTCAGGTGAGGGTTCTAGTGGCAGCAGTGTTCACCCTACTGCTTTCCAGCCTCGAAATCGATTGGTGCACATAAGCATGGAGCTCCGGGGACTTACTAGATGTTCCCTCAGGCTGGTACCCAGGACATGGGCTCTGCCTTCAAGGTCATTACTGTCTAGTGGTTAGAGGAGAGGGCTGAGTCTGTCTTGTTTACCGATGTATCTCCATTGCTGGGCGCAGTGTCAGGCACGTACGTGGGAGGCAGTCAATAAAATTTCGTTGAACTGAGTCAGTATAGGCTCCAAAAAGTTAATTTAGCTTGTGAATTATCGAGATTGAATCGTGATCAGTTAACATTATAGGGTGGTCATGACCTGCCGCCTTTAGAAACACCAGTGGGAAAAAAGTTTGGCAGTGTTTGGATCACTGTTCTTACCTGCTATGGTATTTTTTTCTTTTTAGAGATTTATTTTATTTATTTTTGGCTGCGTTGGGTCTTCGTTGCTGCGCGTGGGCTTTCTCTAGTTGCGGTGAGCGGGGGCTACTTTTCGTCGCTGTGCACGGGCTTGTCATTGCGGTGGCTTCTCTTGTTGCGGAGCACGGGTTCTAGGCGCGCAGGCTCAGTAGTTGTGGCTCGCGGGCTTAGTTGCTCCGCGGCATGTGGGATCTTCCCGGACCAGGGCTCGAACCCGTGTCCCCTGCGTTGGGGGCGGATTCCTAACCACTGCGGCCCCAGGGAAGCCCCCCTGCTGTGGTATTTATAAAGCTCTCTCAAGGGTTATGTGGGGGCTCCCTAGCTCCTGTATGATTTATAAATCTATCATGCATGTCACATAAAGTTTTTCATGCTGGAGAACCATCAGATGCACTCATTGACATACTGTAATGTTGTGAGAAAAGGACGATGATTAATTCAAAGGTGGGACATAGGACAGAGGTGGGCGGGGCCTGGAGGACAGTGAGGGTGACACAGCAAAGACCTGAGCTAGAGTGGAGGCACGAGAGGTGGAAGGGGGAGGCAGGCGTGGGGAAGGCTGTACAGGGACAGTGAGCAGGGACTCCGACTAGACCGGAGCGTCGAGGCAGAGCATGAAACATCGCTCAGAAAAGCCTCAGAGTACACGGGTCCGGCAGTGACCTTAGACCTGAAGACTTAAGAGCTCTAGAACTATGGGCCTGTGGCTAATAAGCTGTCATTTCAGGTTGACTGAGTTTCGATTAGAAAAGGGTTTTCAGGCCACCCCTGCCGCCCCCCCTGTCGTTAATTCTCAGAGTGTTTGGACCATGAGTTCTGGGGCGTTCTGAGACAGCATGAATCAAGGGAGAGGGGTTCTAGTGGCCGGAGGGCTGCTTGCTGTAGGGGAGGTGAAGGAGGGTTCCGTGAGTGTCAGCAGGTAGGGTAGCTTTGCCAGAAAGTGTGTAGAAAGGTGAGACATAGCACTCCCCTTCTCACTGAAACACTTTACTGCCGTCTTCCACTCAGCAGAGCTGCACCTTAGGTGCCTAGTGTTTGATTTGAACGCTGTGTCGATTCTGCATGAAAATGCGCTGTGCCTGATGTCACTTTGGTGCTGCTGGGACGGAAAGTGGGTGTTTTATATGCTATCTCTTTTCAAGGAAGATGGAATGGCCTTGTAAAAGTGGTTTCTAAGGAATAACCTAGCATTTTAAAGATTTATAGAACAACTGTCCACTTATAGGTTCATTTAAGTTTTACAAAACATTTTTGCTTCTGCCTTGCCATGTCAGCAAAAGGGTCTGAGATTTAAATAAATAAAACCTGGTGGGACATAATAAAGTACAAAAAAATATGGTGCATCAAGTTACTACTGAAAGGAATATTGAGGCCTAAGTGATCTTCTCACTGATGCCTCCTGAACAGAAGACAGCTTTAATCTTGAGGTTCTATGATATTTAAATAAGCTGAGGGATTTATGAGCTGGGGATGCTATGAGGTGTATCCACCAAAGATGAAGATCCCATCTCAGATGTGCACTTTTGTTTTAATGAAAGAACACAGCTGAGGGTGCAGAACAGAAATGTTTCCTCCCGTAGGAGTTTCTCAACCCAGCTAACTTGGTGAGATTTTTAAAAATAAATACTTTTGGGCTTCTCTGGTGGGGCAGTGGTTGAGAGTCCGCCTGCCGATGCAGGGGACACGGGTTCTTGCCCCCGTCTGAGAAGATCCCACATGCCGCGGAGCGGCTGGGCCCGTGAGCCATGGCCACTGAGCCTGCGCATCCAGAACCTGTGCTCCGCAACGGGAGAGGCCCGCGTACCGCAAAATAAATAAATAAATAAATAAATAAAAATAAATACTTTTGAGTACATCATGAAATAGGATGTATTGTGGTGAGACAGAGAACAGCAATGGAAGCAGGAAAACCTGTAGACATTAAAAAGTGTTTGCTAAGGCCCTCCTGTGTTTACTGTTGCGGGGGTTTTAGTAAAAACAAAATATGGTCTCTACCAAGTTCAGAAGGTGTATTTTCTTTGTCTTTATTCATTCTTCTTGGTTTCCTCGGGGCCCAGAACACCTAACACCTTCAGAGCACATGCCCCATGAATGAGTGGCTTTGGTAAGAAGCTCTAGAAAACACTATACAAACACTTTTAATCAATTACATTGTAATGCCTTCATCCTGTTTTTCCATCTGGCCCAAGTAACTGATCCTTTGAAAATTGCCCTGAGGGCACTTTTATTTTACTGAAGAAATTAGACAAAAGAATAAGTAAATGAATGAATGAATAGAAGAAAATTGTCTCTCATGTAAACGGTAGACCAGATTATCCTAAACCTGCTCATTAAGACTTGTTTGGCTATGCTTTTTACACTACTGTCCCTAAGTACTTTAATCATTTATTAATTATTAAACCTCCCTATTGCTTTAGGTGAAATACAAACTTGACACCAGCTTGGAATGCAGTAAGTTTCCTTTTTATTTTCCTCAAGTCTATATGCAATCAGTTAGAAACTTTGCCCTGTTGGTACTTTGTTTTACTGAGCCTCAGTCTAAAGCGTAAATTAAGCCCAGGAGGTCACTGCAGCATCATCTTCTGGAAACTCCTAGTATCTGAAAAGGGCATCCTTCATTCAGCTCCAATATCGTCTTTGTGCCCTTATATTTGTGTGGAGAAGGGAAGCCTGTCGTTCATAAAACCTGGCTATAACTACGCAAGCCACCTTCACGTTTGTGATAGAAATATTCTATGAGAGTAAAGTTCACTGTCATCAAACTTATACAAAAGCCAAACTTTCCAACATGTATTAAATTTGTCTTTATTTTGCATCATGGCATTTATGGGAGAGGGTCCACTGGGGGCAGCTTATTTGATCTGAGATCCAGATATTTTTTTCATTTGGCAAACATTTGTTGAACTCCTACTGTGTGCTGTACACCACGGGGGGATAAAACTAGGGCAGTCACTGTTCTCAAGGAGTGAGTTGTCTAGCATGTGAGTCCAATGTAAAACAGCTAGCAGAACTGGGAAGTAATAGGCTGGGTGGAGGTAGCGGGCCTCGGAAGAAAAGGGGAAGAAGAAATGGCGAAGGTAGACCAAGGCTGGCAGCAGAGAGGCTCCAAGTTCCCCTGGGAATGCTAGCGTTCAAGTAGAGAGGCCATTTTGAAATCTCATCTCAGCAGCTGAGTGGATGGTTCCAGTGGGATGGGTGGAGGAAGAGGGCTCAGTGCAGCTGGGCCAGGGTCTGGCCTCCTTCCAGGGATGGGATGACAGGGGCCCCCCAACATCAACAGTGATACCAGCTGAGTGAAGACAGTCAGGGAGACACCTTACAATAGTGCTTAATTAGGATCCTTGCCAGTATATTTTAACAAAGTGATGGCATTTGCCCTATGAATGACTAGATACCAAAGTGCTTTACCTGTATTATCATGCTTCATCTTCACAACTTCGTGAGATAAGCAGTGTTATTCCCATTCAATAGGTGGAAAAACTAAGGAATAAAGGGGTTATCCACCTAGAGAAAGGCAGGGAAGGTGCAGCAGCAGTTCAAGTCCAAGATTGTTTAACTGCAACACCTTTGCTCTTAACTGGGAGGCAGTCGTACCTCCTTTAATATAGAAAGCCCTTCCAAACATCCCAACACCAAGATTCCACATACTTTCCTATTAGAGTAGCTTTGCGTTAGGTCTCTTTTCCCCTCATTTTCTTTCTCCATAAGTTTGGCAGAATCTTGTTGGCTTCACTTAATCATCATTATAAATGTAGCAGCACTGTTTTAAATACTTATGAAAAGAGAGTTAGGAAGCAAATGCACTCTGATTTTTTTTTAAGTCCATTTCATTATTTTTAAAAATTGTGGTTATAAGCCACCAAATTGATTTAGTAGTTTGAAGCAACTTCGGGTGTTCTCTCAGTTACTAAATAAACAGTATTTCTAACCACAGTGACTAAATCAGGCACTTCCATGTTTGAAAAATTTATAGGGTAGAAAAAAATATACGTGGCCAAATAAATATCCAGGCAGTTGGGACATGTCTAAAGTGAAGCACTGGTTTCCTGAAACATATTCAGTAAACGTACAACCATGTCACAGAAAGAGATTATGCTCGAGAGAATTTATTATGATGTGTTTGCTCCCCAAGAATATTGCCCTGTAGTTTATGAAGCATCTCCATAATGAAGTCATTTGTTTCAGGTACTCTTTATAAAAATGAAATGTTCCCTTGAACCCTGGAAAACTTATTTGGTCAATCTAATTAGGAAAAAAATGAATTTTGTATTTAGCATTTTAATCTTGAAATTAGAAGGGACATTCAACAACTGAAGTAAATTCAAGGGTTACCTAAAATAGGGCTTCCCTGGTGGCGCAGTGGTTGAGAGTCCGCCTGCCAATGCAGGGGACACAGGTTCGTTCCCCGGTCCGGGAAGATCCCACATGCCGCGGAGCGGCTGGGCCCGTGACCCATGGCCGCTGAGCCTGGACGTCCGGAGCATGTGCTCCGCAACCGGAGAGGCCACAACAGTGAGAGGCCCGCGTACCGCAAAAAAAAAAAAAGAAAGAAAGAAAAGAAAAAGGTTACCTAAAATAAAGACTGAATTGATTGTCTTGTTTTAACATTTTCACTTAACAAGAAGATTTGTCAGATCAGCAAAACTTCTTGTATAAACTCTACTTGAGTTTGGGACTTTTTTTAAGGAAAAAAAATTCTTTGTAGGGATTATTTTTAATGTGAATTGTAGTGTATTCCTGTATGTGAGCCTTACCAAACCCTGATGAAATGAATTGAAGGGAACGTATTTTTCTTTTTCTTTTTTTGACTGTGTTAGGTCTTCTTTGCTGCGTGTGGGCTTTCTCTAATTGCGGCAAGCAGCGGCTACTCTTAGTTGCGGTGCGCAGGCTTCTTGTTGCAGTGGCTTCTCTTGTTGCGGAGCACAGGCTCTAGGTGTGCGGGCTTCAGTAGTTGTGGCTCACGGGCTCTAGAGTGCAGGCTCAGTAGTTGTGGCACACAGGCTTAGCTGCTCCGTGGCATGTGGGATCTTCCTGGACCAGGGCTTGAACCCTTATCCCCTGCATTGGCAGGCGGATTCTCAACCACTGCGCCCCCAGGGAAACCCTGGAGGGAGCGTATTTTGAATTCGCCATCTATTATATTTTTCGGTTCGGTGTATGAGGTAGAAGGCTGATCTTATTGTGCAAATGGGCCTTCATGGTGTGGTGTGACACCTCTGCAAAGCTGTGGAATTTTATCCTCTGCATTCTGTAGCTCCTAGATGCTAAAGGCTCAGCTGTATTCATGTGGAGCCAAAAGAAGGCAGCCAATTACACGTTAGCCTTACGCCCGGGCAGAGACAGTCACAGAAAGACAGCTTTGGTGACCCTAATCAGACGCGTGCCAGGAGCCAGATGATTTGTGGCGGTTTTCATTTTGTGGCATTCTCTACCGGTGTCTATTTAAAATAAGTGAGAATCAAGCAAGTGAAAGAGTGCCACACATGTTTGTAAAGAGGGCCAAACCAAAGAAATAGGGCCATTTTCCTGAGACCGTCTATCACAGGAGCTCAGGGGCACAGCTCCGCAGTCGGGCTGGCTGGGTTTGAATCCCACCACTGCCACTTATTTGTTGGAAGACATTGGCTAAGTGGCTCACCCTCTCAGTGCCTCTGTTTCTTCATCCCTGGAAAGGGTAGAGAATAGAGTCTATAAGATCAGTAAAAGGATTAATGGAAGAATATAGATATAAAAACACTTCGAGCAGTGTCCTCCCCGCGCTGAGTATACAGTAAACGTTAGTGCACATCACTAATATTTCTAAAATTCCAAACTTGAACTTTGCAGGCACTTCTGTTAAGCACAGTTGGCTACCCTGTAGATACAAATTCTTAGGCAAGGATGAGTGATTATCAAATGAGTCCATGCAGACAGATTGTCCTGTCCCCAAACAAGACATAGACCGTGGACATCAGCCTGGCCCTCACATCCAGGCAGTCTGGGGCACTGTGCTCAAAGGATACAGCAAGCTCAGGCAGACATTTGTACCAGGAACAACCTCGTAGGGGCACCTCCCAACGGTCAGCATCACGGGAGATAGTACAGGGCCAGGTAACGCTGAAGCCTTGCTCCACTTTTGTCCAGAGCTCAAAAGATGGCACAAAGCCCTAGTTTTCTTCATCCTTTTGGTCCAAGTACTTTACATGTGATTCCGAACTCAGGTTCAAATGGGCGCCTCCCAGCAACGTCACCCTCTCCCCTTCCTGGCTTACACCAGTTAGAGCCCCTTCTAGAACTGGAGTTGGAGTTAATCCCACAGACGTTGAAAGTAGAAGCAAGGATATTTCCCAAAGGAAAATTGGAGTCCTGTTTTACCAAGAAAATTGAAAGGATGAGGTGACAAAAACAACAGATGTCTGTACATGGCGGGGTGGGGTGTAAGCAGTGGGGGCTGAGATAGCTTGGTTCTCCACTTAGCATCGGCCCAGAAACCAGGTTTGCAGGGGAGGCCGGTCCACAACCCAACTCAGAGGCTGAGACAGGCAAAATAAGAGGGAAAGAAACAGACATTGGGAAAAAATAATATTCACCGGGTGTCTATTCCACGCCAGGGTCTTTACGTCTGTGGTCTAATTTAAGCCTCGTCTCACCATGAAGTAGAATTGAGGGTTTAAAGGGGCTGGAGATGAGGATAAAGATAAATCTGGAGTCACCCAGAGCTTTGGCTGACCCCAGGGCAGACTGACAAAGCAGGCCTCTTAGAGGGGAACAGGGGTGCTAAGTGGTGGGGGGCATGCAGGCAGGCTAAAAAGGGGGCTGCTTGGGGTTCTAACAATGAAATCATCCTGTCTGACCTAGACGTGAAGTGATTAATTACTTTCGTTGTTTGGAAAGCAGTAAAGCCAGCCAACCATGCCACAATCTTGATCTTGAAACCCACATATCTTATTTTTCAACAAGGAAAAATCCTTTTAAAGAGATAAATGTGAATTCTGTGTGCCATGTATATATTTGTGCCACATTTAATTTCATTAGCTGTACCATCACATGGCTGTGCTTATTTAACTGCTGAGAGCAGATGGTAATGCCTTCTGAAGAAACATGGTTCCACAATGTAATTGAACATGTCCCGTTGACAGAGTTACAACCACCCATTTTCCCAGTTAAATATAGGTAATTCAATAAAATGAACACAGAGTCTATTTCTCTGCCACTACTTGTAGCTCAAAACAAAAGGGAGAAAATGTGCTGTAAAGTGGGGAAATTGCACAGTTATAGTGTATAGCATGGGGGGGATAGGAATAAAGGCAGGCCTTTCCCTCCCACTCTGGACGACAGAGGAGCTATTTGATACCTAGATTTGGCTGGTGACCCAGGGGAGAGGCCTTGGCTTTCTCAGCTATGACCAGTCTGAAAGTGGTGATGAAAGTGGACGTGAACATTATGAAAACTAGCCGGTACATTTTGCAAGATGATGTAAAGTGTTGGCTTCTGAGTGGAATCAAGTGCAGAGGAAACATTTGTGTTGACTCTGGGCAAATGAGGATGTTGGGTTTTATGATTGTTTTCAATTAATACAAAAATAGGCTGGCCAAATTAATGTATGAGGACAAACATCTGATGAAGCTGTCACTGAAAATATTTTTGTATTTATTGAAAAAAAAATAGATTAACTGTAGGCTCCTCCAGGCCTCCCTGATCCTACTTATGTAACTATGAAATATAAAGTTTCAGTAAAAGAAAGAAGAAAGTCATACTCTGGCACTGGAACTTTTCAGCAAGGTCACTGGGGATGATGACAATGATGATTATCACTGTGGCTGATAATAAGTGAGACCTTCTTATCAGAAAGAAGTTGGGGGCTTCCCTGGTGGCGCAGTGGTTGAGAGTCCTCCTGCCGATGCAGGGGACACGGGTTCGTGCCCCGGTCCAGATGGATCCCACATGCTGCGGAGCGGCTGGGCCCGTGAGCCATGGCCGCTGAGCCTGTGCGTGCGGAGCCTGTGCTCCGCAACAGGAGAGGCCACAACAGTGAGAGGCCTGCGTACCACAAAAAAAAAAAAAAAAGAAGAAGAAGAAGAAGAAAAATGGATTTAAATGATGCAGTTGCTATGTGTACATTTTTCTGAGCTATCTTTCTATTGTGTGAGCAAAAACTTGCAGTTGTTCTCACCTCTCTCCTTGCTTGTGGAGAAGTTGAGAATCAGAAGGACCTTAGAATCCACTCAAGGTCAGCCTCTCATTTTACCCATTGAAGAAAGTAAGGCCCAAAGAGGAAAATACACACAGCTCAAGAGAGATTAGGGCCGGGGCTCCGTTGTGTCTTCCCCTGTAACTGATTTTGCCCCTGTTCCAGTGCTGAGGGGCTGATGGGGAGAGGGAAGGGTGGAACGTGAACACGTGAGGGTTCCCTACCCTCACTGCTGGTCACCCAAAGCAGCTTCACTTCTATCTGTTTCATATATTGGGGTCCCCTGTAAGAATTTATTTAAAATATTCTTCTCACGTAAAGAAGTACAAAGTTCGAAACCCACTATCCTTAACCATAGGAATTCTTAACAGTAGTGGTGGTTGTATATTATGTCTGCCCATCTGCACTCCTGCCCTGTGGGTCTTAAGATATGGGCTCCCCTGTATCTACTGTTCCTAATTCACATGACAAAAAGCAAAGCTGAACCAAATCTTCTTGTGGAGAGTATGTTCAGAAGGTAGAATAAGGAAATATTTTAGGGTAGTTGAATGTTTAGACAGTGTAGAGCTTTGTCACCCTACCCCCATCCCAATTCGATTTGGGAAAATTAGACTTAGGAATCAGAGTCCTGGATGTTGGTCCAAGCTCTGCAGGGAGTTGCTGTTTGACATTGCACATCACCTGTAGCCCAGTTCGGAGAACCATCAGTCCTACCTGTTAAGGAGGTAGGAGAAGATGGCAAGGCTTACCCAGACGCTGCAGAGTGAATCCCAGCAGGAAGAGGAAGGCGTCCCACCCCTGAGCCCATTAGCACCAGCCACCTGCCTGCATGTACCTTCACCCCAGGCCTCCTCTCTAAAGCATCTCCACTGGTGACTCAGAAATCTAACTGTTCACTTTACACGTTTTACGTTTGATTCATTTAGTCACCAAGTCTGGAGCTACTTTCTCTGCTTTTTGCCCTGTGGGTGGGGGCCAGCCTCAAGTTCAGCCCAGCAGGCTGAGCCTGGAGAGGCAATCACAGCCCCCAGATGAACTCCTTTGTCCCTGAAAGGGGCCTTTCTAGGAGGCTCCCCAGGGGCTGCTGATGTGTTCTCCCAAGGCTTTGTGATTGCCTCTCCACCTGTCCCCAGAGGGATCTGATTGCAGCTCTGCTCTCCCCTGGGCCTTTCTATGCTTTTTACCCACTTCCAGCCTGTGTCCTGAAGGCCTGATTGGCCTCTCCACTTCTCCAGGGCACCAGAATTGTTCTGCAGCTCCCCTTCAGCTGCCTCAGCCATCTGACCTCTGCCACACTGGGTTTTGGGTTTTCCTTACTCCATGAGTGTCCATTTGAACACAGGTGCATGCACACACATGCATACAGCCCATTGTAAAAAGCCCTCTGGATCTTTCTCTCAGCACTGCTTAATATCATTCCCACTTTCTCCTAAACCTAACTTCCCAGTTAACCCCTGACTCAGACTAGCCAACCAGGGCCAAGTTGGCCACGCCCTTTTCTTTAGTTTACTTGGAGCTGGTAGAAGAGGCTAGAGGCCCAGGTATTGCGTGCTTCACACATCATCTCTCTAATTTACTTTAACACAGGGCCCGTAGCCACTTCTGAGAGATCAGATCAGCTTTACTCTGAGTGGTTTCTTTTAGCCATGTTGGAATTTTTTCCTCCCTTGGCATAAACTAATGAGTGTGCTCCCTGGGGTGGCAGCAGTGAAGAGACATTGAGTGTTCACGTCACATCAGCACAGTTGTGGAGGCCACGAAACAATCTTATCATCAAAGTGCTCGGTAACAGCTATAAAAGCGTAATCACAGATGGCAGAGGGCATGAAGTGCATGGCTCCATGCTTAGTTCTTAGATAATAGGGGCGTTCATGGATTTCCAAATGGAGCCCTTGGTGTTTCCAGCCCTGTGTCTTCCCAACTTCTCAAAGGACTACTTTGCTCCATTTGTCTAAAGGTCACTGCCTTTAGGAATAGCCTCAGGGGCTGCTCTACCTGTCGGCCTTCTGCATGAGCCTTGTGGAGCTGGTTATGGTGGAAGGGGAACTGGAGAACATTCTTCAGCCATGGCACTGTATAGATTTGCTCTTCCAAAGAAAATTGCCTTGGGAATAGCACTTCTAACATGGCCAGGGCTGGGGATTGAGGGGACAGCAGAAGGTAACTTGCGACATTTTCCCAGAATTTTTTGTAATATCTGATTCTTCATTTGCGATTTCTCTTTTTGAATAAGATACACAGGTAGTTCATGTAATTCAGGATTTGGGTGTTCTGGGCATCATACTGTGTCTTTCAAAATTCAATAAAGGTGCGGTTAGTCTAAGTCATCTTTCTGTAGGAATCTCTTCTGTTCCCATCTGCTCGTAGACTCCCTGTTTTGTAGTATTTTGTCAACTGACCTGCATTTGTTGTGTAAAATTTGTCGTTTAATTTTTGTTTTATTCCTAGCTATCAGCATAGGATGACTATGGTGACATCTTTTCAGCCTAAAGCAGAGACACTGGTATTTGGTCGGTCACTATAGCCTTGGTGGAGACGTGTGTGGTTCCTTTTAGGCCTTTCTAAATATTGAGAAGAGCTCCCTGACCCCCACAATCAGCTCCATGGACCCCTGCTCCCAGCCACTGAATTCAGCAGTGCTTTGTGTTTGTCTTAATACTATCATGATGGAGAGAAGCTACGTTTAGGATTCTTATTTGAAGGGTTGGACAGCAAGACCTTCTACTGCATTGGATTTTCAAATAGGCTTAATGCTTTCTACTCCAGAGAACTGGATGCCTTTTAGGTAAGAAAACTAAAACATAATAGGTTGGTTTTAAGATCACAGTGCAAGTTTGTCAGAATCACGTGAATAACTTTTTTGTGTGTATCTATTGGGTATAAGCCAGTGGGCTAGAAGCCCAGGGGTGACAGAAAGGGGTGAAAGTTGCAGACCCTGCCCTCAAGGGGTTTCTGTGTAAGAGAACAAATAAAGTATAAATAAAATTAACCACATTCAGCAGTAATAAATGAGTTTAGACCACTAATTTGTGAAGACTTCAGAAAATGGGAGAGAATTTGATTTATTTAAAAAGACAGTTTATAGAGATGGAGTTCACATGACAAAATTAACCACTTGAAATGAACAATGCAGTGGCATTTGGTACCTCCAAAATGTTGTGCAACCACCACCTCTACCTAGTTCCAAAATATTTCCATCACTACAAAGTAAAACCCTTTATCTACTGAGCAGTATACTGATTCCTCTCTCCCGCAAGCTCCTGGCAGCCTCTGATCTGTGTTCTGTCTCTAAAAGTTTATTCTGGATATTTCACATAAGTGGAATCATACAATGTGTGACCTATTTGTCTGGCTTTTTTGCTTAGCATAATATTTTGGAGGTTCATCCATATTGTAGCATGTGTCAGTACTTAATTCCTTTTTATGTCTGAATAATGTTCCAATGTATGTATATACCATAATTTTTTAACCATTGATGGACATTTGGGCCATTTCTACCTTTTGGCTATTTTGAATAGTGCTGCTATGAACATGTGTGTACATGTGCTTGTATGAGTATCTGATTTCAGTTCTTTTGGTTATGTACCTAGGAGTCAAATTTCAGGGTCATATGGTAAGTCTATGTTTAACTTTTTGAAGAATCACCAAATCCATAGTCTGAACCATTTTGGGTTCCCACCAGCAGTATATGAGGGTTCCAGTTTCTCCAAGTCCTCTCCAACACTTGCTCTTTTTTTGTTTGTTTGTTTGCTTCTGTTCTGTTTTTTTATAGCCACCGTAGTGGGTGTAAAGTGATACCACATCGTGGTCTTTATTTGCATTTCCTTATCAATTAATGGTATTGAACATGTTTTCATGTGCCTGCATATCTTCTTTGAAGAAATGCCTATTCATGTCCTTCGCTCACTTTGAATTGGGTTGTCTGTCTTTTTGTTGTTGAATTGTAAGAATTATTTATATATTTTTGATATTAGACCCATATCAGATATATAATTTGCACATTTTCCCCATTCTTTAGGTTATATTTTCATCTTCTTGGTAATGCTCTTTGTTGCAGTTTTGAATTTTGATTAAGTCTAATTTATCTGGTTTTTGCTTTTATTGCTCATTTTTTATATTATATCTAGGAATCCTTTGCCAAATCCAGAGTCATAGAGATTTATCCCTATGTTTTCTTCTAAGAGTTTTGTGGTTTTAGCTCTTATATTTAGGCTGATGATCCATTTTGAGCTAATTTTTGTGCATGATGTGGCTATCCAGTTGTCCCAGTACCATTTGTTGAAGGGATTCTTCTTCCCTGTTGAATAATCTGGGCACCTTTGTCTAAATCAGTTGGCCACAGATGTTTATTTCTGGACTCTCAATTCTATTCCTTTGTTCTGTATGTCTGTCCTTATGCCAGTATTACACTGTTTTGATTAGTGTAGTTTTGTAATACGTTTTGAAATGGGGAAATGTGAGTCTTGCTAACCTTTTTCTTCTGTTTCATGATTGTTTTGGCTATTTATAACCCCTTACAATTCCATATACATTTGAGGAATTGGCTTTTCCATTTCTGCCAAAAGACCATTGGAATTTTGATAGGAATTGCATTGAATCTATTGGTCACTTTGGGTAGTATTGACATTTTAACAATATTAAGTTTTCCAATTCATGAACATGGTGTGTCTTTCTATTTACCTAGGTCTTCAGTTTTGTAGTTCTTGGTGTACAAGTCTTTTACCTCTTTGGTTAAGTTATTCCCTAGGTACTTTATCCTTTTGGATGCTATTGTAAATGAGTAGTTAATTTCCTTTTTGGATGGTGCATTGCTGGTATATAGAAACACAACTGATTTTTTGTGTGTTGGTCTTACACCTTGCAACTTGGCTGAATTCATTTTATTAGCTTTGAGATTTTCTGTATATGGAATCACTTCATCTGTGAACAGAGATGCCTTTTATTTCTTTTTCTTGTCTAATTGCTCAGGTTAAAACTTCCAGCACAGTGTTCAATAACAGTGGTGAATGCAAGCATCTTCGTTTTTTTCATGATCTTAGAAGGGAATGGTTTCAGTGTTTTACCACTGCGTATGATGTCAGCTATGGGTTTTTCATAAATGCTCTTATCATGTTAAGGAACTTCCCTTCTATTCATAGTTTTCTGAGTGTTTTTATCAGGAGAGGGTGTTGGATTTTGTCAAATGCTTTGCCTACATCATTTGAGATGCTTGTGTGGTGGGTAGAATCTTACAGAAAGAGGAGGAGTGGATTGATAGAGACAAAGAGAAGTGTGGAGTCTGGAGAAGTAAGTAGCTAAAGTACAGTGCTAGGAACTCGACTAGATTCTGCAGAGATTACTGCACAATCTAAAATCACTGGAAGAGAATACAGCAGAACAGCGGACCAGATAACAAGCCTGGAAAGGGCAGATTCTGAGTATACTGGTAAGGACTTTGAATGCCAGAATGCCTTGAGCTACTGGACCTTTGTAAAGTTTCTGAACCCAGTTGAACTAGGAATTGTGATAGCTCATTATTCTCTACTTTTGTATTTCCACTTCTGCTTTTCTGCTGACTTTTTCATCCATCTAACTATCCTTCCTTCTTAATTTTGGTAGTGAAGTGTTATGTACACTTTATGAACAAAGGAAATACTGGATTTCTTCAATGCCATGTAATGAATCCTATGATTTTTTTTAAATTCAGGATAAAAACAAAATTAAGACGTGAGCCAACTCTTTTTGGTGGTTCATTTCTAGTTATGTACAGAGACAGACCTGGTAACAAGCCAGCAGCTTTTGTCAGGGCTGTAAATTAGACTGGAGAGAAGAATGAACTGCACATTCCTAGCTCCTGGGCCAAGGTTCCTGAAATTTCTGCCAGCCCTCTTGCAGACAGCAGCATGGTTCCTCAGCTGTCCTAGTCAGGGAGACAGATGGAACCTCAGGGGCTTCCTGTTCAGGCGTCTCAGAATTCAGAGTTGTTATGATGTGTGGGCTTTGAAAATGCCACACTCCAGGGAAGCTGAGTTTCTGCATCTCAGGCTTTCTCATATTGAGCATGTGTTCTTTTCCATCTTCATGGCATTAATTTTTGTTATGTGTGCCTCCAGGCTTTTTCCTGGAATCTCAACAGAGGATGGGTCCTGGCTGTGCTAGAAGCTAGACTCATTAAGTGTACTCAAGGTTTGCCTTCCTGCACACTCTCCTGCCCCGTTCTCAGGTCAGCCTTGTTCCCCTCAACCATTTCATGGGATTCTGCTCCCTCCAAGTAGTGGGCTCTGACCTAAGGACCAGCCTGTGTCAGTGGCCAACGCATATCAGGAATGTGACTATCTAGCTCTTTAACCAGGTGCCTCTGTCCCTTCTAGAGACCTTCCAACATACTGTTAACGGAAGTGCAGGGACAGAAGAGCCCAGGAGCACCTGATACAAATGTTAATGGCTTTTTCATTAGGACACTTCATCACAGAATTCCAACTGTTGGTGTCAGGAGTTGACAGTGAAGCATCTTGGATAAGAAGGATGTGGAGAACAGCAGAGATCAGAAATGGAAAGATGAATATGGTTCAGTCATCAGAAAGCTATTTGACATCTAAGTTTTAGCTAGCAGGGGGTATGGCTGCATGGAAAATGCATACATACATCTGTTGTCTCAAGGCCATAATTTCCTTATCGCCATCATCAAGCAGTACTAATGAAGAAGCCAATTGTGCATAACACGGTGCTGTCCCTGTATGCAGCTATGCAATAATGCTTCCCAGTTAAATTGACTATGGATAGGTAAAGTGATTAACAAAGACTCGACAGTTAACGCAATTCTTTAATTGCAGCAAGCATCTGAAGTAAATATGTGAGTCTAATATTTGAAAAAGCCTAGAACTAAAAAGTCTAAATTTGGAAGTAAAGCATGCTCTTTCACTTTGCACGAAGGGATCTTTCTCTCTTAAAAGATTCACAGATTTTATTTTTCTTTTTAAAAAAGTCGGTTTGTTAAGAATTAGGGAAGCCATACAGGTTAATTATTTAAAAAATTGAACAATATAAAAAAAGTATCCAAACTAAAAAGCAAAAGCCACCAACCCACCCCAACCCCGCTGAACGTGCATCCACTCCCACAGGGTGACCACTATTAACATTTCTCTATCGCCTTCCTATCCCTTTTTTAAGTACAGATGTATGTGTCTGTGTGTTCAATGATTGCTTTAAATTCATATTAATAAATGCATATGTTTTGTATGGTTGGCTTTGCCTGCATGGAAGGATTATTGTTTAGACCTGCTCCCTTAGCTTCTAGAAGAGAAAAGCCGACAGCCTTGCCCTTGATCCTGCGTATTGCAGCAGGAGTAAGCTTACTGTTCACCACCTTTGGCTTTACTTTTTAGATGACTTATTTTTATCGGTTTTAATGCCACCACCAATTGGCCATTATGTCTTCACATTCAGAGTGTGTTTCTTCTGGTTTGGGTGAAGATAATTTCTGCCACTGAATGCCCATTTTGCTAAGAATGCCTTTAGCAGAGGTAGAGCACCAGGACTACCTCTTTGGTTTTTACAGGGACACTTGCCTCTGAGGCTATAGCTCTTAATTGAATTAGCTTCATGATCACTTTTTTTCAATTGACAGGTGTATGTGTGACCATCAAGACTCTGTATGCTCAGTGAAACATAAACATATTCTCTTCCATGGCTTTTCCCTTAGAAGCTTACTTATCTGCCTCAGCGTCCTCTGTCTCAGCCTTGTTTTGTTTTGAAGTTCACGGTTTGTTCTTGGACATTGTAAACCCCATTCATTGACTGTGGTGTTGGCTACTGATTCAGAAATCCAGTCCCTGAAGACTTAAAACTCAGCAGACATACACAAGGTGGGCCCCTGCTTTTGCTAAAGTCTCTCTTCATCTCCAGGAACTGAATTTTTCATGCAGTAATTAAAATTTGTAGGTCAGGCCTCCCATGGTACCGTTTGCTTCTAATATGGGAAAGCAGTGATCAGATTCACTGACGCTGCTCTTCACTGAGCTGAGACTTAAAGGATGAAGGGTGACATTTTCCCCTATTTTGTAAATTAATGCCATTGATCTGCCTAACAAGAACAAAGTTAGGCTTCAAAATACCAAATGATAAAGAGATTAAGACTTTAAATGGCTTTCCAAAAGGCAACCTCTATTGTAAGGCTCCAAGCTGACTATTGAACTTTCAATTAGAATTTCTAATAGGCTATTGACTTAAATGGATAAAATGTTACAAGTGATAGCTTTCAAGATGACAAAGATTGCTTTTTACATTCTAGAATATTAGTTTATGTAGCATGTAGCGTTCTGGAAGGTGCATAAGCAGAATGAATAATAAACTGTTGGCCTCCCTTTGTAGAGTGTCAGCTGCATCTGTGGTATAGCTTTCTCAAAGAAGAATAAATGCATTTTTTAAAGTAAATGCAGTTTTGCAATACTTTGTCTTTTCATATTTTCTAACCATGGGCTCCACAAAACCTTCCGTGGCATGCAAGTCCCTTAGTCTTTGGCACTGTGGTGGTGTCCTTTTTTTATGAAAAGCCGTCAATGTGGTATGTGTTTCTCTGTGTGCACACACAGGCGTTCACGCGTGCTTGCATGTATGTTCACAGTTGGGACTCCCGCCGATGTGTTGTCTGTCGTTGCTCTCTGCCTCAGTTTACTGTCTTAGAAGCTGTGATTCTCCTCCCCAATGGGCTTCCAGGGAAGTGTGACTCAGTCTGAGCCTTGTTATGAAACACTAGCTCTAATACATTTTTTAAATACTAATTTTTCAAAGACCAGCTACCTCTTCTAGGATAAAGGGTTAATATTATGCTTATGTTACAGTGCATTAAAAACTCTAATTAAAACAGCATTACATTCCCATCTGCCAATCTCCAGTAATCTTCTTTAATTGCAGTAATTAAACTATATTTACATGTTCAGAATACTTGTAATTTAGCAAATTGCACTCTCTGCTCTACATTTAATCAAACAACCAGTTCCAGTATATTTAGTGTGGAAAGAAGTAATTTCAATGTTTTGATTACTGTAGCAGATTTGACAGAGTAAGTGCCCCTCTAGTAGAGGGCTTGAAAGGGAAGGCAAACATGAAATATAGTCATGGTTTTGATTGTCATGTGAATGCCTAATTACATGTTGGAGGATTAACTATTAAAGGGTATCATGGTTGCACTTGATGTTTAGATGCAGCCAACATTACAGATAGCAAAGACTGTCTTATAGGGAAATTCAACAAAAGAAGCTAAGTTTTCTCTCTAAAGGTTGGGCGATCATTGCAAATTTTAGTGAAAATGTTGCCTCAATTGTATAATTGCCATTGTGTCTCCTGCCTGTGATAGTAAAGCCTACTGTGCAAGGTGATTATTTTAGTCTCCCCGACTAGAGTCCAGAAGAAATTCACTGAGAGTCAAAACACAGGGAAATGTTCATAGCGATGGCAGTTCAGGAGTGAGTCCCTCCACAGTTCTGCCTTTTGTGTTGTGTCTGGGTTAGCTCCGGAGAAGACACGAGGTTTCCTGACAAGGCCCCGTCAGTAGAAGTCAGGCCCTTTTCCTTCCTACCTTTTGTACCAGACCTTTCCACCTAACCCATCTCCATGGCCCCCTCTCTGCTTCTCGGTTTCCTCATTTTAAAAACAGAAGTAATAATGTTGTGAATATTGACTGGAATCAAAGAAACAATCTCTTCACCACTTTAAAAGTACTTTTGTTATTGTTACCATCTAGTTGTACCAGTACAATAGTTTTGGTTTCTTTATCTGTATAAATTTGACTGGGATATTGGGTATTGCCATCACATCTCTGCTTTCCAAAATAACATGTCAATTTATTCAACATAGAACTTGAAATAATATTCTCTCTTCCAGTAACTTCTTTCTAATTGGATGATGTCTAGTATTTTCTAGAATTTGTATCTCTCCTCACTTCTGGGCCATCTATTGTATAAATAAGGATTATGCATTAGTGAAAATGAAAGGACAGTCTAGCACTCCTATTGAGTACGAATGCTAAACCTTTGCTCTTGATCATGTGAAAAGAGCAAGCTACTGAATTGTTAAAAATGACATGTGGCGGTGAGAACCTGAGGTTTTCTGCATGGTTCAGTTAGTAACTTGCTAGATCATATTGAGCAAAGGGTTTCACTTCCTTACGTCTTACGTTGTTAGAGACGGGGCAGAGAGTAAGGCTTGGATTTTTTTTCTTTTTTTTCTCTTTTGCCTCATGAAGAAGTCACTTACATGAAAAACCTTGACCAAAAGAATACTGGACTATAGACTGTCAGAGAAGAACATTTGGTTCAAACTCAGACCCATTTCTGTGTTACATTAGTGAAAATTTAACTCCCGACCAATGACTTGAAATCAGTCTTCTTCCTGCTGCCTGTAAGTAGTTACAGAGATTCTGATTACTTTATGATGACTACTTTTTGAAGTGTATTGGACAAAATTAAGCCTTGTGGTGAAATTCAAAGCAAAATACTGCACTAAGGAGGTCTGCAGGTGCTAGAGATACTTTAAAAGGAAAAGAGGAGTGATTTGAAGTTGAGGACAGGGCCAGCCAGGACTGAAATTCCAGGTCTGTCACATAGCTATTTAATCCCAAGAAAACTACCTGATCTTCTTGAGCCTCTGATGTCTCATTTATAAAGTGGGGATAAATATGTACATGGGGACCCCACTTCTAGTTTTTCTCTCCTATCACCTATAATGTGTGTTCACATATGGGTAGACACACACACACACACACACCCAATAATAACTTAAGAGCCTTTGGAATGATGTATGCTTTAAAGACAAATAGCAGTGCAGAAAAGTATTTTTAAGAATGCAGCATAACTATCGGGAGAAATATGCATAAACGGTGAGGTGTACCTAGAAACAGGAACCCCCAGATTTTTTCCAAACCTTATAACCATTTGTTTTAGTCCCTTGTTCTAACAAGTACTACTTTCTGAAATTGTTAACAAAAGACACAATTGAAGGATCTAAATCTTGCTACTTCTTTCACACTCTCTGCTTAGAGGTGTCAATGAGCAGCAGAATAACCCCAGAAAGTCCATTAATCCAAACTTCATCAAGTCATGTTATGGGTAATTAAGAGACTGTAGGAAACACACCTACATGGCAGCTAGCATCTCTGCTTTCCAGAGGGTGCTACGGACGCAGAGTTCAGTTCTCATTCTTGACCCTCACTGGAAATTTAGGAGTTAAGATCAGCATCAGTGTACTCAGACATGTGAATCTTTGTCTTTTTGAAGACGTTCTACCTTGGGGTAGGAAATGGGCACCCTGGATACAGAGAGAATCTCTAGCATTTAATTCCAAAGCCAGAAGTTCTGACATTTACATTTCTGCTAATTTCACACATCATCTTGCAGCATATAGGATCTGGGCTCCTACCAAGAGGACTGCAGACTCTTTTTGAAAAAGTGCTTTTTGGGGGGTGTAGGAAGGGTGTTGAGCTGCAGAGACATTTCATTAATAGTGTTCTTTAAATGTCCAAGTGGACATAATATATAAATACATGAAACTCAAAGCCCTCCTCTGAACTTAACTTTTCTAAGAAAGCTTTACTACAGCCTTCATCCTAATAATATGGCTGATTTCCTATTATCCAGTGTTTACTTATACTGTATAATGTTTACTGTATAATGAATTTATCATATAATAAGAGACCCTGATTTATTAGCTCTTCATTATTCTCATTCTATCAGCTTCCTGATAAATGCTGCAACCCTTGGCAGGGACCTGAGTCTCAATCAGGTGATATCATTGCTTTTTAATGAACTCTTCTCAGAGTAACAACATTACATGTGAAATTCCTTATTCTGCATTATTAACGGGCCCCAGAATAAAAGGCACAAAGGCCCTGAGAAGGTTCCACTGAGAAATGGGGAAGAATTCATTACCAGTTCAATATACTGCTAGTTAGCAGTCTTTGATCTATCACGTTTACCCTTCTGAAACAGTAAGACGGCATGGGCGGAGCAGCAGTGAGCTCCATCTAGCATGTGTAGGCATTGTGTAAATGTGGCCTCAGTTTAATGCCTAGCCTGACTGCTGGCATTTAACCCGGTGACAACTTCCTCAGAGGCGGCACGAAAAAAAAAGTGAGATCCTACAACCTGAGAAGTTCAGCGCTGAGATAGTTAGGGCCCAGCTCTCATTAGCTGAACGGTAGATTTTTCTAATTAGTCCTTTCTAGTGCAATTAGCACGAAAGAGTCTAATCACCTCCTGTGAAATCAATCTAACGCTTGGAAAAGAATGCCCTTGGCTTCTCTTTCAGATTGGATTTTAGGATTTTCGGTTCACCTCCTTACAGAATGGAACCTGTTAGTGAGTGTTTATTTAAGGTGTGAGCACAGATCTGCAAAAGGGGCAAGACATGGACAACTTGCTGGCTCCCGGTGGAAGTATAGTTGGCAGTTATCAGTGTATCTCTTCAACTAAAGAGTCTGTTTTCCTTGCTTTCTTTCATTTACAACTTGTTGACTTGGGCCTGGAACGGCCCCAGCTCATCATGGCGGCACCTCCTGAGGGCACGAAACATACTGCACCTTAGACTCAAAGTGCACTTGGAGGCCTGGGCTACCTGGCTGGATTTCTCAGCCTCTGCAGCGCGGATTCCCCATCAGTTTCTCCTCATCAGTGCTCTGTCTCTCCTCTCTCGTTCTGCCTTGGTGCCACATTAGATTTTGAAGTGTTCTCAACTTTCTAGTGCCCGTCCATCACTTCACATTTCTTAAGGGAGCCAACTCTGGGTGTCTCAGTTGATAATGTTCGTGTTTAACTGGAAAGGAAACTGTAATGACAGCATATGGTCCCGTAGCATAGAAACTGTTGTCCCTTTTGGGGGAAGCCACTTGCTTGCAAGTCGGTGAATGAGAAAATGCTTCGTATGTGCATATTCATCATGAACTAGAGGAAGGTCCGGGCATCCTTGCTCACCAGGCTGTAGAGGCTGAGAACATGCAAGCTTCCATTGTCCATGCCGTGTTGAATGCTCAGTAAAACTTCCTGGGATGATGAAAGCGTTCTGCACCATCCAGGACAGGAGGCACTGGTTACACATGGCGATCGTGCACTTGAAATGGGAGGCTGAGGGACTACATTTTTTTTTTTTAATAAATAAATAAATTTATTTATTTGTTTGTTTGTTTATTTTTGGCTCTGTCGGGTCTTCGTTGCTGCACGTGGGCTTTGTCTAGTTGCAGCCAGTGGGGGCTACTCTTCGTTGCAGTGCACAGGCTTCTCATTGTGGTGGCTTCTCTTGTTGCGGAGTACGGGCTCTAGGCACGTGGGCTTCAGTAGTTGTGGCTTGTAGGCTCAGTAGTTGTGGCTCGTGGACTCTAGAGCACAGGCTCAGTAGTTGTGGCGCACGGGCTTAGTTGCTCCGCGGCATGTCGGATCTTCCTGGACCAGGGCTTGAACCCATGTCCCCTGCATTGGCAGGCGGATTCTTAACCACTGCACCACTAGGGAAGTCCTAAATTTTTATTTTACTTAATTTTAATTTGTTTAAGTAGCCCCATGTGGCTAGTTGGTACCATATTGGACAGGGCAGGTCAAGACCTCTTCTACCTCCTGTCCACCACCCTCCGCAGCATACACATAGCTGCATCTGTACCGACAGGAAACATGCTACCCTCTGCTCCCCCTTCCTCTCTGTTTTCCTCATCCTGGTCTTCAAACAATCAGATTTTTCTCAGTGCTACTAGGAGTTCAAGACAAGGCATTCTCTTGGCTTGTGTTAACTGGAGATCATTCTGTATTCCACTAAGCCAGTGTTTTGTCCGAACATTGGAAAAGACCTTGTAGTTTCTAAAATAGCCAAAACACTGGTTTGTTTCTAAGAGGAGAGGTGGGAGGAATCAGTCAACTGAAGCTCATTTGTGGAACCTTCCAAATCTCAAAGACCGGACAGTATCGAACATCTCTCCAACGAACTAGATTGAGTAGATGCAAATGGCTTTTGCAAACTCCCTGTGATGTTTTAATTGTAGTTAATTAAAGTAAACAAAAATGGAATATTTAATCATCTTTATCAATGATGTCTAACAAATGTGCTAACTTTGCTCCTGGTAGCCAGCTACGCTGTCATGGAACTGACTCTTTAATTTACACTGAAGGAAAGCCAACAACCAGGACACATAGACCTGCCTGTGCTATGAGCAGTCTGGCTCCTTCTCCCATGGTTAGAAGTCTCATTTTGTTGCTTTGGCCCCTGGAAATGATCCTGTTTAAAGGAGGGAAGACAGAACACTAAGGTTGTATATTAAACAGAACGCACATTCGTTTCTTCAACAAAAATTTATTGAAGGCCAGCTCTGTGTTAGGAACTGTGGTGATCTCCAGGGATGCGTCCATGAAAGACACTATGTACCCCCAGCGGACTGTAACCTCCAGCAACTGACAGGTAGACAGATAATACTCTGTGACACGTGTTGTAATAGAAGTAAATACAAGATGTACAGTGGAATATGCGGGAGGGAGACCAAGTGGTGACTTTAGGGGAGGCTGCTGAGGTGGAAACGTGTAAGGGAAAGTTTATATATTTTTTATGTGTAAACGTAAATGAATATAAGGAGACTCTTAGGGAATTATAGGATTTTTCCAGGGATAAAGAGCAGGTGGGGCTTCCATGAAGGGGACTGTGGTTTGCTACAGCTCAGATGTGTGAAGCAACAGTGTATGTTTAGGGGCCTGCTGAGAGAAACGGAATGCCAGTATTTGGTGTGAGATTGTGAGAGTCTGGGAGATGAGGATGGAAAGGCAGCCCCCGCTCAGATCCTGCAAGCGGGTGTATGGTGTGGGTGTGCTAGAGCATTAGGGTTTGATACTAAGTGTTAGAAACTTAATGGGGCCAGGATTCGGATGAGGCAGGAGAGGCACGCAAGGTACAAAATACAAGGAAGCACTGACTCTGAGGGTTATGCAAGTTCAAGGTTGGTCCTTATACCACCCTGAGATGATGGCCTCCTTAAATTTTGTGCCATAGGCACCTCACTTGCCTTGCCCTAATGCAGGCCCCCCCTAAACATGACTCTAGTTTTTATGCAGAGGAAAGGGTTGAAAGGGAAGTGGATGGGAGTGTGAACCGAGGCAGTATGGTGGACACGGCAGAGTAGAAATTAGTGAGACATCTTTACGAGGTAAAGGCAAAAAGACCTAGTGACAGAGAAAACATGAGGCATGTGAGAGAGGGACCGGATTGTCCTGCCACTGATTCTGGGGATTGTCCTGTTGCCTGACACTGTGTTTTCCCTAATTTCTCAGTTCCTGCCCTGTCCTGTAGTCACACCCAATTCAAGTCACACCCAATTCAAGTCCAGTCCAATTCAAGTCCAGCCCCCTACTGAGTCTGACGCCCTTGACTGTGTTTTGACAGAAGGCCATGAGAGCTGGATTTTTCTTTAAAAGTGTCTGACTTTAGTTAGATCTGCTGTACTGGATGGTGTTGACACATGTAGAGAATTGCAGTCTTTCTGACTCTCTAAATTCAGTGACCTTATTTTAAACGATGATCAACATGGCTTAGAACCTTCTGAGGATTAGGAGACATTTTAGCAAGTTTATCAAGAATAAGCAAAGATGACATTTGGCAAGCAGTATTTCCCCTCAAAAAAACCATTTGTTTTGGAATGAAACTTTTTCCATTTGACAAGTTTAGAATTACCAATACTGCTTGAAACTCCCTCCTTCCTCCAAACTCTGGGATGTTTCCAGGAGGGACTCTTTCCTTCAAAGGCATCCAAGAATATAGTTAATTGGGAAAACATGCAGGAAAAGACATCTCAGGCTGCCCGTTGCACTCTTCCAGCATATGCTATTACTTGTCTCAGATAAGTAGACAGGTGGCTGTTTGCAAAGCAGGGTCTAATGTGCCTTTGACTCAGAGAAGTTTGGAAACAAAGCCCTCCGTACAGCGAGCGTCTCACTGTCCCATGAAGTCTTCAGGTCTTGCCTGTTCCCTGTCACCTGTGTCTGAAGGAACTTGTGGTGGACACGTGGTGTAGTGTAATTTAACGCTCGCCCAGCATTTATTGGGATTAGAATCGCAGGATCTCAGGGTTGGATGAGTACTTGAAGGTCATGTAGTCCAACTTCCATCTGGAAAGTCTCCCGTTCAGCTTTTCCCCGAAATGGCTGACTGGTACCCATAACCGCCTGGGACCAAGTGCTCACTCTGCCTCTTCAGTCAGTGCTCGCCAGGCTTCCTGACACTCATGCGTTAACTGTCTTTCCTCATTGTTCTCTTTAGTGGTAACTTCTCTGTTAGCATGTTATGCTTCTTAGCGTGTCATGCTTTCCAGCCTATGTGTATGTCCTCTTAAAATCATCTTATCCCGAGAACCTCCCTGTTTAGCTCCTGCTTGATCCAGCTCTCCCTGCCCCCCACACCCCTTCTCCAGTTGCAGCGTCACAATTTCAAAGTTCCTCGATCCCCTGAGCCGTTATCCTTCCAAAACCTTTTACTATGAATGGTAGACTCTATTTTTTCCTAAGAATTATAGTACTAAGACTATATTTTTTCCTAAGAAAATGTTTCCTATTATTTTTCCTAAGAGTTTCCTAAGAAGTATAAACAACCGAGGTGGTAGGGGTAAGTGGCTCGGTGACTCTGTACAGGCAGACAGAAGACCACCCGCCTCCTTCTCACCCATGTGAGCAACATAAAGCTGCTACCTTGTGTGTAGCCAGGAGTCCACACCGCCCCAGTGCATGTTTCCTTCCTGGGCTGTTGTCTGGCTCTGTGCGTGACTCACGTTTGGGGAGCCTGCCTCTCCTTCCAGCCACACAGAGTGCTGGTAACTCCTCACGCTGTTGTGTCCTGTGTCTGGGTTCCCACTGCTGCCCCGCCCCGTCCCCCTGTAGCCACATCACACTCATTGAGGTGCTGCTGCCCGGTGACCGCCTAGCTCCCCTGATCCCGCCCTACCTCCCTGCTCAATCCCAGGTTTGAGATGTGCCATCACTAAGGCCCCCCATGATACCTAAGCACATCTCTGTCACGGTCCATCCATTGCTTTAAAATTATCCAGATGTGTGCTGGTCTCTTCCATTAGACTGTAATTTCCTTGAGGACTGGTCCCGTGCCTCACTCAGCTTGTGACCTCAGTGCCAAGCCACATAATAGGTGCTATTTAATAAATGCAGGCGCGTGTGCACGAGTATTCCACAGTGTTTCAGGACATTGTCTTTTCTCTAGTGTCTTTCCTCCTCTCTCCTCCACTTGAAGGAGAATGGATGAAATCACGCCAATGGGAATGCAGGAAGCAGAAGAGAATCTCAGCCACCCAACAACCCTTCCCCGTCTTGGGTGCAGAGACCTGTCCTCAGGACCCCTGCTCATCTTTGCCCGCAGTGTGCAGCTGCCTTGCCCAAGATCCACCCAGAGAGGGGGCTGGCCCCTGTCAGAGCAGTACAGATGGGATGTTGCCTGCAGGACTTTGCGCAGTGTCCTCAGCTCCCCAGCCTCTGCATCAGGCAGGGCTCCAGACCACACCTCCTTCCTTCTACCCTTGTGGTACCTCCTTTATTTTATTTTATTTTTTCTTTTATTGAAGTATAGTTGACTTACAATGTGTTAATTTCTGCTATACAACAAAGTGATTCAGTTATACACATGTATACGTTCTTTTTTTAAAAAATTCTTTTCCATTATGGTTTATCATAGGATATTGAATATAGTTCTCTGTGCTCTACAGTAGGACCTTGTTTATCCATTCTGTTTATAAAAACTTCCATCTTCTCACTCCAGCCTCCCACTCCAGCCCTCCCTCAGACCCCTACCCCTGGGCAACCACCAGTCTGTTCCCTATTTTCGTGATTCCGTTTCACGGATAGGTTCATTTGTGTCACAGTTTAGATTCCACATATAAGTGAGATCACATGGTATTTGTCTTTCTCTGTCTGACTTATTTCACTTAGTATGATCATCTCTAGGTCCATCCATGTTTTTGCAAATGGCGTTATTTCATTCTTTTTGATGGCTGAGTAGTATTTCATTGTATGTATGTACCACATCTTTACCTGTTCATCTGTAGATGGACGTTTAGGTTGTTTCCATGTCTTGGCTGTTGTGGATAGTGCTGCTGTGAACACAGGGGTCCGTGTATCTTTTTGAATTTGTTTTGTCCGGATATAAGCCCTGTGATGCCTCCTTTAGTCTGTGGCTCTGAGAGAGATCCCCACCCCAGCCCCATGGAGTGTGCCATTCACGCCACTCTCGTCTCTGCTGGCTCATGTTATCTTTACCTGCTCCTTCGGGTGGAAGTCCTAGAGGCTGATCAACACATTAGTTGTAAGCTTCCTAAGTAGTCCAGTTATAAACGAGCTAGTCAAGGGGAAGGAATGTGAAAGCCCTAGAAAGAGTTTAGAGCCGGGCTCACACTCCCTTCCCCCGTAGCCTGTGCTGCAAGGTCAGACTGAAGGTGCTTGCGCCCCACCCCATTCAGTCACCACCGCAGGGCGTTGGTGGGGTTCCCGCTGTGTTTTAATATCAGGGAACTTTCTAAGACCACTCACAGCTGATAATAGGCAGAACAGGATCATACATTCAGACCTGTCCAGTTGCTTCCCTGTTTACATGAAACTCAAAAGGTTATCTGGTATGTGGCTCCTTAAGTACCTTTTAATCTCCTTGAGGTAAACTCTGCGAATGATGTTGCTTCTGGGGACCCATCTCCACCACCACCACCACCACCACGTCTCTTATAATTCACCATTCATCAGGCAGCTGCTCGCTAAGAATTCCAGCTAAGTGACTGCGAACTAACGGGATTTCACCCTGTGACTTGGCAAACCCTTTTCTAGGATCTGAGTGTGTGCCCCACGCCGTGGTGGAGAGCTAAAGAAGCTGGGAGGCGTACAGAGAACAAGAGTGGTTCCTGATTAAGAACTTTTTTTATAGCAAAAATGGCTGAGTTACTGACAGTCGAGAAATCTAAGCATTTTGTAGTCTCAGACCCCGTATGAGGGAGATACTACTACCATCCTCCTCCATTTTACAGACGAACAAACGGAGACCTGAGGAGGCTAAATAACTTGGCAGAGCAGGTCCCAGGCCTGACCCCAGGCTCTAACCCAGAGCCCTCCACTCCCAGGCAGTATTCTGGCTCCATTTCCGGGGTGGTGACGTGGAGGATGTAGAGCAACCTGTGGGCTTAGTGAGTGTGCTGCTTGGCACACAGCAAGACAGGCCGTAATCAGCACTTGAATAATAGAATTTTCATGAGTGATTAAAGTAAAAGCCAGGATTTAGAGATTGAGGGTTGATTGTTAAAGGATAAATGATATTTGGAAGGTCTTACTGGATTTGATTAAAGTGAAATTCAAAAAGCATCACAGGGCTTCCCTGGTGGCAGAGTGGTTGGGAGTCCGCCTGCCGATGCGGGGGACGCGGGTTCGTGCCCCGGTCCGGGAAGATCCCACATGCCGCAGAGCGGCTGGGCCCGTGAGCCATGGCCGCTGAGCCTGCACGTCCGGAGCCTGTGCTCCACAGTGGGAGGGGCTGCAGCAGTGAGAGCCCCACGTACCGCAAAAAAAACCCAAAAAACAAAAACAAAACAAAACAGAAAGCATCACAAAGATGATTATTTACCAGTGGTACTTTAAGGACTTTTTTTGCGGCTTAAGTCATTGGCACTCCAGTGCTCAAAATCTCTGTGCTCAAAACCAGAATGTAATTGATCCTTAGAAAAGCAGAGGTTAGTGCCTCCTTTGGAAAGCTACTTTTGAGCTTTGTTACACTGAAACATAATCACCCTTTGCAGACTGAGATCTTGTTTTATGGCTTTTTCCTCCTTCTGTGGTGCCTAGTATCTTGCCTTATACATAATAGGTACTTTGAGATGGATGGACTGACAGAAATTATTTTATATTGCCTTAGGGGCTGTGAATTTAAGCAAGAGTTGGTTTCTGAATGAAGTATGTTAGCAAAGATTGCTTAAGCACAAAAGTCTTATTTCTCTTCTTAATCGCCTGAACATCGATACGTTAAGTCCCAGTCCAAGTGTTTTAACTGTGTCTCTATAAAGCTGATATTTTCTGGAAGGGAAACCAAATGTGAAATAATAGCAAGCACTGGGGCAGAGGCTACACCTCTTCTCTTGGCCACTACAAAAGGTTAGACAACAGCAGGGACTGGATCAGGGTTTGTGGTTGGAAGTAGGCATTTGGGGCAAACTTGTGATTTCAGCTCAGAGCCAGTGCTAGATGCTACAGCAGCAAGACGAAAGGAGATGTGAAAGTATACATGGGCCTTGCCCACATGCCGGAATTGACGGGCCAGACAGATGAAAGTTGGGGGGAGTTAACTAGTAAACAGGTTTCCTCGTCATTTAAGAGACCAATTAGTTTTGATAGCTAACGTTTATTGAGTACTTACTACATACGAGATGGGATTCTAAGCACTTTACCAATATTTAATCCTCATAATAATCTGTGACATAAATACAGCTGCTATTCCCGTCTTACAGATAAGAAAGCGGTGGTACAAGGAGTTTAAGAAACTCACCCAAAACAGCACGATTCGTAAGTCATGAAGCCAGACGATCTGGTGATCATGCTCTTAACCCCTGCACTGTGGCGCCAGTTCTTCTGGGTGGTTGGTCTTGGTTCTCAGGTTAGTTTGGCTGGCTCTGACAATGTCAGCCCAAGACCTACATCAACCACATGGCCTGACCAGCTTCTATCAGTCCAATGACTTTTTTTTTTTTAATCTGAATCTTTGGCTACCTGTGCTCCATTTCTCTTTTCCTAGACTGTAAACTCCCTGAGGGTAAAGAATCTATCCCATTCATTTGTGATCATTCAATTTTTGTCCAAAGGAAGACTCTGGGTTTTTACTCTAGATTCCTCTAAGAGCTAGATCATTCCATTGGCCACTGGGATCTTTATTGGTGTTCTTGGCCTGAGGATTCAGTCAGCAGCAACAGAGGAGGTAGCAGAGTTCTCAACCGCGTTCCTCAAACAGGTGTTGAGTGCCTACCGTATTTCAGGCCTGAGCATACAGAAGTGAAGAGGACAGACATCACCTGTGCCTTCTCAGAGCTTACAGTTCAGCAGAGAAACATAAGACATAAGCACAGTGTGCTAGGTGCTGTTGAAAAGAAAAAAAAAAGGCCAAGAAGCTGAGATGGAGAATAATGGAGATGGAGCGTAGAGGTAGAGCCTACTTCAGATAGAGTAGCATTTCCTCCTTGAAAGTTACATTCTAAGCTGAGACTTAAAGGAGAGACAGACTTAGGTGAGAATGAGAAGACTGGACAGGAAGCACTTTCTTTTTTTTTTTTTTTTTTTTTGCCACTCAGGGCAGCATGTGGGATCTTATTTCCCCAATGAGGGATCGAACCCACGCCCCCTGCATTGGGAGCATGGAGTCTTAACCACTGGACCTCCAGGGAAGTCCCACAGCAAGCACTTTCTAGGCAAAGAAAACAGCACATGCAAAGGCTCTGAGGTTGGAAAGGCTTGGTCTAACCTGTTTAATAGTGGAATTCAAAGAAAATCATTATGCTTAGACAGTTAGTTACCTTTTATACATTCTGGCCAAACTTTTGTCTCCCAGTTTGCAGCCTATTGTCTTTTGTTAGTGATTCCAAATCCACTTCCCAAAGCAACAACCAGTATTCAGAGATTTTTTGACTGCTTGCTCTGGAAACAGAGTAAATCAGAGGCAGAGGCAGTTCCACACAGCTAACAGGGTGTGGAGTGTAAGTTAACTTGGTCCATTTTATTTCCTTTTGAGTCATAAGCCTTGCCTGCATGGGGCTCAGCGATAGAAATATGTCAAATTCCTTATATTTGTTATATCTTCAATATGTTCGACTTATTTGAAGCATGAAAAAAATGAAATTAATAAAAGGGGAATGACTTTAGATGATCAGGAATTATTTTTTCTAAAATTTTCTAAATATTATAGTTATGTCTCTTACCCCCAGAGGTGGTAGTTTCACCATGTTGCACTCAAGAGAAGATTGCTTACAAATCCCAGGAGAGAGGTACATTCCCAGCCTCCTGCAGGCTACATTAGGTGAATGGAACAGACATCAGAGTAGTGCACACGTGGACAGCAGCTTACTTGATCAGATCTTTCTCCTCCCCAATATTCTCGTTGAGATCCCTTGAAAGCTCCCATTTCCCCACCATTCATGAAGGATCTGTAAATTATTTAAGAGAAGAAAACACAGCCTTTTATCCCATCGGATTTTTTTCCCCTCAGTCACATGAGTCTTTTCTCTGAGCACACACACGTGGCCCAGACTCACTGTCAGGGGAGATGTAATGCCAGCATCTGGTGTTAATATCTATTGTTGACATTTTGGGAATGAGAACATGAGCTATTAGGGAAGATGTTTGCTTGTACCTAATTAATGTCCTGTTGTATCCCCTCTTGTTGTCAGCTCTGCCTCACCACCCTGCCTTGGCATTTTCTTTTACTGGCTAACTTTAAAAGTTAATTATTTCTCTGTTGAATGTTAAATGCCACAGTTTTTTAATGCTGTTCCTTGGTATGAATTATTAGTTATCAAAAATTACAATGGCCTGTGCATTATCGACTCCTGACCTAAAGCCTGTGCTCTCACTAGCCATTCTTCTCAGGTGTGGTAGCATTTGCTGATGTCTGGCAACATGGATCTCTCCAGCAGATGTAGAGTTTTGACTCACCACATTCCTACCCCTGCCTAGGCTTCCTAGTGTATAGCGGAGACCAAGTCCTGGTAAATCATCTAATTGAAGCAATTGCCTATGGGGCCAAGTCTTCCTAACTGATTTTGCCTTAACCCAAATCACTGTTAGAACTCATTTGGCAGCTCCAGCAAATACAGGTAGAAGTGAGGAACCTCAGATAGCTTTTATAAAACATACGTCTCAGCGGGAAATCGCAACTTTCTTTACTTGAGTTTGTAAAAAATAATAGTAAAAATTGTAGCTGGTAGTTATTGAGTGCCTTACTCGGTGCCAGGCTTTGTTACTAGCTTTCCCCATGGATTATTTCACTTAACTTTCTCAACAACCCTGTGAAGTAAAGTATGATTATTATTCCCAACTTAAAGCTGAGCAACTTGAAACACTAAAAACTTAAGTAATTTATGCATCATCACCTGGTGGGGCAAGAGTCTGTGCCTTTACCTCCTGCAACACAGAGTTGTGTTGTCCAGGATGGTGGCCTTCAGTCACACGCGGTTACTGAGCACTTAAACGGGGCAAGTCTGAACTTACGTGCTATAAGTGTACAATATACGCCGAGTTCCCAAGACAGTGCAAAGTAATAGTGTAAAATAGCTCATTAATAATGTGTTCATATCCATTACTTGTCAAAATGATAGCATTTTGAATATATTGGGTTAAATAAAATATGAAAGTCAATCTCACCCGTTTCTTTTCAATTCTTTAATGTCTCTACGAGAAAATTGTAAATTTCCTATGTGGCTTGCATTACATTTCTGTTGGGAAGGGCTGCTATAGAGACACACACAGGGCTCCAGAGTTTCTAGATTCTTTACTTACCTTAGGAGTTTCTGATTCTAAATTATTGAGGGAATATACACAACTTGCTGACCCTTCCCCTCCCTCCTTTCTGGTCTTTTCACTTGCAAAAATCCAGCGCAAAGTATAAATTCTTATGTCTGAGTCTCCACCAAGAACCCATCTGTTGGCGCTTATCAAGTATGGAAAGATAAAACGCTGACGTGTTATGCATTAACGAGATCAAAAGGAGGGCTAATGACAGAAATGTGGCTGCTGTTAAAATGTCCTGAGAGGATAATCTGGGCGGACTTTTTGTTCTCCTCAAGGCGACCCCCTTCAATGTCTTCCAGAGACCGGCTCCCCGTTCTCCTTCCGAGGCCCCCCGTGCCCTTCCTTCCAGCCCCTGCCCACCGCTTTCCCATCCCACCCTCCTCTCTCCGGGTGTCTGTGCAGCAGAGACAGCTGCTCTGCTAGGCAGGTCTGACACGAGGCAGGTCTTTCTTCCCTGCCTCTGAGAGCAGAGTGTAGAATGGTATTGCCCTCCACCAGGGATCTTTGAGAAGCTTTATGGCTCTAGCAGGCGTGGGGGAACCAATCCAGGCACTAGCAGCTGATATATGACACTAATATAGGGTTCACTTTTATTCTCAACCTAAAAAAAAGATAGATTGTTCCAAGCTTAGACAGGCTGTAAAATCGTGTGCTTCTGGAACCATGCTGCCTTCCCCCCGGGACCACTCTAATTGCCTTACATCTGTACAAAGGTTCCTTGTAATCGGGCTTTCTGCCTTCATTTGTCTTCTTTTCAGCCTCTTAGTAAAGACCTTAATTGGTCTTAGTGGGGCTTTTTTCAGTTAGTGCAACTGTACCTTTAGGGCTGAACAAGTACCAGACACTACCTGCGGGGAGAAGTGGGGAGATGGGAAAGACATCAATACTCCTTTACCTCTAACGGTTTAATTAATGTGCTCAGAACAAGGAGCGGTTTGAAGAAATTTCTGCTCATCTGAGACCCTGCTACAGACATAACTGGGGTTAGGTGGAATTTTCTAGATTTCTTTCCCGCTTCAGTCTCTGTGAACACTCAGCCTCATAACTGTCTCACAGTAAACTGTATCAGGTTTCAGTCTGTCCTCTTTGGAGGATCAAGTTGCTTTACATCAATAGACTGAAGTACTAGGAGATGCATGGGTAAGGAAGTAGCCTCTAATTTGTTTCTTAGCTACTAATTATTTAATAATACATTTTATTGCCTATTAAATTGTGGCATAACTTGCTTGTCAGCAAAACTAGATGGAACCCAATCATTTGAGGAGAAGGATAATTGGCACTTGTACAGATGGCTTTTACTGCAAGTTGGGTTTGTTATTGCAGATCGAGTTCCTTGCCAGGTTTCTTGGTTCTGTTTGTGGGCTGGTCAGTGTTGGGAGGGGGTTACTGTATTACAGCCCAGGCGGTTAAATGTGGTAGCACTGCAAAGGCAGTGTGTACTCAGTTATAGATCATAAAGGCTTCTGCTGTGTAGGTACTTTTTTCCCTTCTCCTTCCCCCCCTTCTCCACCCTTGGTTTTAAAGGACCCTAGTGAGTTTTGTACCACACTGAAAATTACCTTATGTGCTGGAAAATGCATCAGTGGAGACTTTGTTTAAACAAAGGGCGTTTTTATGATGGATAGAAGAGGCCAAAACTTCTGGATTTCCATCTAGTAAAAATTTGTGTAGGAAAATTGGACCAGTCCCAGTTCCTTAGTAGAATTTCATAAAGGTTTTCCTGTTGCTTCAAAATGACCCCTTAAGGAATGTTGTATAGATTCCATAAAATTGCCCACAGTGTTTCCTAGAGCACATTAAAAAAATGAGGGGGACACACTGTGTGTGGGATAGTTTGGTAGCAGGGTTCGTTCATTGGATAGCAGAGAGGGAGAACCCAAGCATTTTAGCTCTAGGTGGGAAGTGTTAGCCAAGATCCATAGCAGGAGGTGGATTTGGCAAGCACTTTGGTAAGGAGCATTTTTGGTGGCGTTTGGTAGGCAGGGGGAGAAGAGTTTACACGCCCAAGCTCTGGGATCAAGAGCCCAGTTTTCCCATCCCCAGGGTGCATTCCTTCTTTGCCTTCACGTGGCACTCAGGTCTTACTTCCTGGGCTTATCCAGCCCAAATTCACTGACGGCCACCACCCTTATTTGAAAGTCTGTCTTGTGTTCTGACCCAAGAGGTTTGTTTAAAACCCAGCGTGATGTCCACCTTTGTATGTTTTCCAGACCCCGTCTTTCCATTCCTTACTACTTTGTAATTATTCTTTTGCCTAATAGTAGAATTCCTGGGGTCTAATTGTACCAGAACATGTCTCCTGTCTGTACGCTATCTCCCTTGGTGATTGTTCTCCTCTTCCTCTAGAAGACCTACACGCTCTTGACCCTTCTCTCCAAGGTTCCGAAACCTCAGTGAAGTCCTGTGAGTTTCACCAGTGAACACATGGATTTTTTAGCTATGGAAGAAAATACCTATATTGGCTTGATATTTCAGAAAATTAGTATAAAGTAACCTTGACGTAGATAACTCTGTTTCTTAGGGGTTGAGCTTGGGAATTACTGTAATTTAACACCTATAATAAAAGTGTTAAAAGAGGGGAGAAAGCCAATTCTGAGGTTTTATGTGTTACATGAAGGGTATGTGTTATACATTATCATTAAATTTTCTTGAGCAAAAGCTACGGGCAAGTTGAAGCCAATTTAAAGGGTGTGTATCGGAACTGAAACATGCAGCCATAAACTGATTTGGGAGCTGATTTGGGAGGTGCAAATCCTACAGAGCAATGATAGTGTGGAAGTCGGCAATGACCTAGAAAGTCCATAACCCTGGTGGTCATAGCCCACAGCCCACTCTGGAAGGGGTGTGTGTGTGCATGTGTGCTGAGAAGCAGACTTTAGACACATCTGTTGATTTCTTTCTCTCCTATAGTTGACTCTTCTGGGGTTTATTTGTAAATAAACTCAGCTAATAGGATTCTCTGATCATCTCTAACTTATCCTGGTAACTTTTCTCTTGTCGATCTAGATGGGAAGACCACAGTGAAGGGGCAGGATGTTTTTATAGTATGCCATTCTCTATTAAATTAAGCACCATTAAATATACTTCTGTCTCTGGGTCTCCTTTTACCAGACCCACCCCTGACATTGCGGGGCAAATGCCCCTTTGCAGCTGCCCCTTGGCCACTCTCAGGCCTGCAGGTGTGCATACCAATAGCATGGCCTGGCCTCGGGAGGACAGTCCCCAGGGGAGAAGCCTGCCCATGCAGGCCCTGGAAGGGGCTGGGGGCCATCTGAGCAGGGGATTCCTGTGTATCTGGTATGGAGAATATGGTCCAAAAGGGAAGATGTGTGAGCTGGGTGGATGCATCCTCATGACCCCATGGACTACTGCCCCAGAGAAAGGCGCATAGCTTGAGGAGAGCCTGAGAAGGAGCCTCTTATGCATGGATCTCAGTGCAAGGGCCCAGCTGCCTGGATATGAACAGTATTGCTTCTGCCTTTCAATTTTAATCTTGATAACTCTACATACCCTGCAAAAACAAAGTAAAATAAAAGAAATAAAACGGATCCAAGTCTTTTCCACAAAAGCTAAATGAGATGAGTTATTGTCAACCCATCAGTGTCTATGGACACACGATGTGAATGCTTAGTCTTTAGATTCAATAGTGGGAAGTCAGCTGGAATCTCGCGCAGAAAGATGTTATGTGACATGTTTATATAAGAAATGTTCTTCTCCATTAGCATTTAAAGTATCACATACTGCCATCCAGATACAAGGAATGCCATACTGTACTATGCGAGGACCATGTGAGGGAAAAGTGTGGCTAAGGAACCAGATTAGGAAGGATTTTCAATTTTAGGAGAAACAAAGCATTATACTGACATGGTTCAAACAAAGTAAGGCAGTTTGAAGGTTGCTAGCATTTTTAAAATCATCTTTATTCAACCTCTTTTTTTAAAAAAAAAATAGGATAATTGCATTGTTACTGATAGTATTTCTAATATGCAGAGGGTATTGAAACTCATCCTCCCTCCAAACTTAAATATGGTGCTTGGCCTTCTAAAATGACCCAAATTCCAGTAAGAAGTCAATGCAGCATGTTTTCTCTATTGTGCTACAGTTACCTAGATTTTTAAGAGTGGGAATTCTGACTTTGGTGTGGAAGTGATAGTCCTTAAAGTATTTGAAAGTCTTTGTAGGTATATTGTTAGTTGGGAGTTTTTTGGGGGGGAGGCGGGGTGCTCATGATTTTAATGACCTTGATTTTGAGCTTTAAAAAGAAATTTAATTGGTCTGTTATCTTCATCTGACAGACAGTGGTTAATATTATTTATTGGATAAATGAGATATATTACCCTCCAAAAGAAAAGCCTTTGGGGGAAGTATGCTAATATTGGCTTTGAAAGGGGCAAAAGGAAAATTAAGCAAGTATCTTGAAATGGGTCCTTGTCAATCTACTTTTCTCATTATCTCAAGAGATGGCAGTATTAGGAGAATAGGTTTTTAGGCTCACTTTTCTCATCTAGAAAATGACAATCATACCTGTATCAGGTGGTTAGGATGCAAGAAATGCACATCTGTAAACCATGAGGCCCACGGTGGCCTCAGTGCTAGCTGTTTTCCCCACTCACCTTACTCAAAGAAAATTGGATATAGGGAATAATTTTGCATAATTGTGTATCTTAGGAATGGCTTTTCTACTTTCCTTTTCTTTCATTTCTTTTACTTTCATTTCCATTAACTTCACTTCCCTGGCTCGCTCTCAAGTGAGACAAAAGAGGGAAATGAGCCAGGACAAGTGAGTTGCCACTTGGAATGTTTCTTCTCCCTAAAGGCTGTGTTTGTGAAGGGCTCATTGTCACCATTCTACCCAGAGGACTCTGAGCTTCTCTTTTCTGGAGAATCAGACTGACTTTCAGGATATGCAGTTTGTTTGCTCTCCAAAATAATCCTCACCACCCACCCCTCCCTGCCCCAAAGCATCATCTCTTTGTAAAACTGGCCTTGGCCTTACCTGCATTTCCAGTGCCATCCTGTTTGTTGCTTCTCATCCACACTTGGGGAAAAAGTGGGTATGTAGCAAATTTGTTTAAAATTGTCATCAACCAGCCCCTCATACAAATAAAGATCCTTGAAAATCAAGCTGGCTATAATGATATGGCAAACTATTTAGCTTGCGTTTTTTGACCCAATGTTCATTTTTCATTATGCCTCAGCCTGCTTTCCTTTGAGCCTCGTTCTGATCTATGGGACTGTGCTTATATTCATGGCTGTTTTCCAGAGCATTGCTGGGCTGCTTGAGTTTTAAAGCTCCTGTCTAAATAATGGCTAGGTTTCTGAGATGTCATCACCCACCCCCTCCAAAAAATCTGGCACACTTTGAATTCTCTAGCAGCACCTGCAAAATGCTAAATCATACAGTCCAAGGAGGTCAGTCATCCTCCAAGAAGCAAGGAGAGTACTAATAGAAAGGGGGAAAGATGCCCTAGTGAGCCAACTCAGCATAATACACATGCTCCCTGGTTGAACTCATTGCCCATAGAGTTAGGTGGTTGGGTTCTGCCTCAGACCTTTCAACTCTGGAAGCTACTAAATAGAATAAAACGTGCTGTTATTAGAGAACTTTAAGAAGACCAGTTTATATGTGTGTGTGTGTGTGTGTGTGTGTGTGTACACATGTATGTGTGTGTGTATACATATGTACGTACATGCCTATTTTTACATATATACACACATATGTATTGTATCTATAAGTATGCGTGTGTTGATATATGCATACACAAGTAAAATACATGTTCATGCATACACTCACACATACTCACACACACTTAAAGAATTCTAATTTAGGGTAGATTTAACCTTTTGACAGTTCAAAGGGAAAAGTTAAAGTCTATGAAGTGATTATTATGGAAACCCAACTGAGCCTTTCCTGGAAATGCCAGAACCACAAACATTTTTTAGCATTTGAAAAGATGACAAATGCTGATTTATGCAGACCTCAGGATTCCATTCCTAGGGCACTGTCATTTATTACTTCCATCAGCAGGAATGGTTTCTTTTAACAGCAGATTGGGTGTGTACACTGATGACAATTAAGGATGGTGAAATAATTCCAATAAAACAAGCACCAGACCAGCATGGGGAGTAAAACTAGTCTGTCCCCAACTATCCTCTCTCCTTACTTGCCTTCCTCTTTCCCTCTTTTCTCTACCTGGTTTCTCTCTTCACTCCCTTTCCAACCTTGCTTTGCCAGGGAAGGCTGAGCAGGTTTGAAAAGCACAATTCATGGAATTTCTGGCTCAGATAAGACATTCAAATCCAGAAATACCATACTAGGATCTAGTTTTAAAATGTTTCTTCCCAGGGAAGGTAAAACATTCCTTGCCGTCTTAAGAAATAAGTATGCTCTCTGATATTCCAAGCCAAAAAAATTCATTTTAAGCTGGAGTATTTATCTTTACCTGTGACAGGATAATAGTTCTTTCTTTGTTTTTCTTTTTTTCAATCAGAAGGAAGGTTTGGTTTTGTTTTTTAAAGGAAGACAAGTTGTCAACATTGCATATTCCAGAACAGGCACTTCCTATGTCCTGGGAAGGTAGGTAGACTATGCCTTAACAGGTATTCCAAATTCTTTATTCAGTTCCTGATTTTATTAGTTTAACATTTACTCAACACATACTTAAAGAACTTTTTCCCAGAACTGTGCAATTAACACATGGACATTCATAAGCCGCAGCGGTGTCCGTGAAGGTATTCACTCTTAGGTGGGAGAGAGGCAGGTCCTCAGCTCTAAGTGGCAGGCATACTACAAGAAAGATAAATCATCTCCATAACTCTGAGATGACATTAGCCCCATTTAGAACTAAAGGAACAGAGACTTTGGGATACATGTCTTCTCAATCTTCTCCTGTGTATATGTATAACCTTTTGTTGTTATTAATACACAAATGGTAACCTAATAGGGTGTAATGTTTATCCCCCTGATATTTTTATGAACAATGTATCTTTTCATTTTGTTAACTACTGTTCTACATCTGTTTTTGATCCATTCCATGGGTACACAGTAATGCAGATAACTAATCTCTAATTACTACATGTTTAAATTCTGTCCAGTTTTTCATCTTGGTGTTCATTAAATGTTTTCAAATTCCTTAGAACATAATCTTGGAGATGGAATGGAAATTTTTGAAGGCTTTGGTAGTCTTTTTTTTTTTTTTTTTTAAAGAAGATGTTGGGGGTAGGAGTTTATTAATTAATTAATTTATTTTTGCTGTGCTGGGTCTTCGTTTCTGTGCGAGGGCTTTTCTCCAGTCGCGGCAAGCGGGGGCCCCTCTTCTTCGCGGTGTGCGGGCCTCTCACTATCGCGGCCTCTCTTGTTGCGGAGCACAGGCTCCAGATGCGCAGGCTCAGTAGTTGTGGCTCACGGGCCCAGTTGCTCCGCGGCATGCGGGATCCTCCCAGACCAGGGCTCGAACCCGTGTCCCCTGCACCAGCAGGCAGACCCTCAACCACTGCGCCACCAGGGAAGCCCTGGTAGTCTTATTTTTTTAACTGCTGTTAAATAAATATTACATTTATAGGAAGAATTCTTTATTTAAATGGAGATATTTATGCAGATGAAATATCCAAGTGTTATGGTTTGCTATTTATTATTCTCCTGTAACTCATCAGATATTTGTATAATGAATTATGCTTTTCAAACATTTTCGTCCCTGTGTTCCACATATCTTGCTACCCATGTACTCTGAATTCTGTACTTAAACAAAACAGCTCTAATGACACTTTTTCCTAAAAACTTTCTAAGACTCTCCCAGCCTCTTTGAGCTCTTCTTTCTTTGGCCTCTAATAGTCCTCCTGTAGCCTATTCATCTCACTTGTCAATTAACTGTCTTATAGGTTATCTTTTTATGATCAGGATTTTATTTCTTTTAGTAGATTATAAACGAAGAACCAGAGACCATGCCTTGGACTTTTTATCTATACATGGCTAGAAGAGCATCTTACATATCATAGGAATGGAATATGTTTTAATAATTATTATTTATCATATATACATGTTTTCTTTTTGTGTCAGTAGGGTCCATGGAAGGGTACAGCCAAGTTCATGGTATTCGTATGCCTTTGAATATCATGTTGACCATTGCCTTCCTCATTTTGATGTGGAAAGAGGGAAGATTGGCTCACTGAGAAAGCACTGCATTTGTCTACATGAGAAAAAAAAATGAACGTAGAGTTTGAACTGCCTAGCACCTAGTGGGCATTCAATAAATAGAAGGCTTTTTTTTTTTTTTAAAGACTCAGAAGTGCAGTTTGCCTCTTACTGTACGATGCCAGGTAGGTATGATACCTTCTGCTTCTCTCCGTTTCCTCGTCTGTGGGAGGCGGATTGGATTCATTCTTACTGGACTCTTCGATAACATTTAATAACTCTCTTTGGTTCTAGGCATGCATATATTGGAGGCAGAAGCAGAACTGGTCATATAAATGCTGGCTAACGTTCAACCTTGTTTTAAGTAAATAAGATATTCTTGGATTGGTTTGGGTAATTCTTGATGACAGATTGCTAAAGAAGAATTTCATTTCGCTCGATTTGAGCTCATATCCAACTAGCAATGGTGCTACTGTAGATAGAGTGTTACTTCTTTTCTCTGTAGTTCAGTTTAAGCATCCTGTGTGTAAGTGTAGAAAGATTCTAGGAAAGCTTATTATAAAAAGGATCAATAGAAATTTTAAAAATTAACTGACTAATATTATTTCTTTTCTAAGACACTATCTACAAAGAAAGGACATTTGGTGAAAGGATAACTGGATCAGTGTTTCCCCCCAATATGTTCCTTTTCTGCCCTGAATCTCCCACTTTATTCTTCAGAAGAGATGGTCAGTTCCATCACCCAGTGAGATACAAATATTCTCACTTCCCGTTAGATTTGGGGTTCAGAATTGCATTTATTTTGATGCCTTTAAGCATTTTGTGGTTTGATGAGGAACCGATACACTTGGTCAACTAGCACTTTATTAGTAAAAGAAATAAAACGCCATTCAAACTGAGAAGAGATTGAAAAAACAGTCCATCCATTTGCACGTGACATGTATAATGTAGATCACAGGTTCAAAGAAAATTATATTTCAGTGCCATGAGCACTGGAGACTTACAAAGTACCTGCAATTGACAGGGAACTTAAATGGTATTTTTAAATACTAGAAGTTTGTAGACTGCTTCCATTTGTGTCTGACATCAGCAAGCTCTTAATAATGCAGTGTGTACTTATTTATTGAACAGACCATTTAAGTAGTAAGACATGAGAAAGTGGACACTATTATCTGGTAATTGACCATATTGGAGAGTTAAGTGTTCTGACAAGGAACTAAGTGTGTCTAACCTTCAGATAAGATCAATTTTAAGATAATGCCTACTTTGGTAATGAACCAAAGCTGCTTAGAAACTTTGTACTCTAGATGCTTCTAAAGCAATGCTATTTTGATGACAACTATCATAGTTTTAATGACCAGCTTTGTTTCTGAGAGTTGCTGGTCTCCCAGGGCAACCCGGAGAAGGGTTACTAACTTTCATACTGTACTTAGAATAAAAGCGCATATTGAAGGGGACAGTGATTAGCAGCGTTGCCCAGGAAGTTATTCATTCATTTAGGAAACATCTGAGCACCTTCCATGTGCCAGTCATCATGATGCAGTCTAGGGCTCCACAGTCTTGTAAGTTATCTCACTTGGAGGAACTTAGGCTCCAGCTTTGTTTTATATGTTCAAATCTCAGTGTTTAAATCTCTGAACCAAAGCTTATGTAAGCCCCTCATTCATAAAAAGCAAAAGAATTGTACCTCAAAACCTGCCATTTTTGCCTCTGAGTCCTTTCCCTGTGGGCTCATTGAACAGAGCTTAAAACCAACTTCTCTTAGAGACAGACCCATAAGCAAGTATCACAACACATTCTAAGTGATGTAACAGAAATATGAACAAAATTGACGAGAGAACATGAAGAAGGATATAGCTAAAGCTGTCTGTGAGATTAGAAGGTCTTCCTAAAGAAAGTGCCTTTTCAAGCAACAAGACAGTCTTTTTGGATGAGTAGAAGCTCCCCCAGGGAGAGAGGGGAATTGAAGGCAGTGATGGCTATGGTGTTAGGGAACTAGGTACCCCTAGTTCTGTAGGGCTGCATAGAGGTATTTGTAAAGGAATATTGAGAGATAAACAGGAAAGCAGATTAAGCTCTAAATCCTGTAGACTGCAGAGAAGTTTTTAAGCAGAAGAGTAACATAATCAGATTTGGTTTTAACTGAGTTGATGTGGACAACCTCAGGGGAATCACAGGGGCTCTTTTAGATCAGAGGTGAGGAAGCTTCACCTAGGGCGATACTAGTGATATTTGAGAAGAGGGTACATTCCAGAGAGATTTAAGGGTGGTAAATGACAGATCTGGGTGATTGGCTAAATGTGGAGAACTGGGGGGTGAGAAGGAGGAGGGAGTATATACCGAACCCTGAAGACTGTGTAGATGACGATGTATAATACAGGCGAGGATGAGAATAGGCAGGAATCCGTTCGGTTTTGGAGATGTTGACTTTGAGGAACCTGTGGGACATCTAGGTGGAGGACTTAGGCTGATAGCTGAAGATAAAGGTTCGGAGTAGAAATATTGATTTATGAAATCACTCCTTGAAAACATAGGCTTAGGTATGCTTACTGCTGACAGCTACAAGAGGAATATGTAGCAAGGGAAATAGAGGTATTCTTTAATATTGAGAAAAGAGTGGTTTTGTAAATGAGTTTTCAGGAAGTGGAAGTAATAATATCTGATACCATAGGCAGAAAGATGTGAATCTTCTGAAGACCACTGGCTTTGCCAGCTGACCTTTCGGAAGAAGTGTTTCAGTGGAATGATGAGAGTGATTCTGGGTTAGAATAGTTCAAAAAGAGAATGAAACATAAGGTAAGAACATGAAGACAATGAATGTGCACACGATGGAAAATGAAGAGGAGGCCATGGCGTAAAGGAGAAGCAGAGTGGAAGGGTGGATGTGTGTATGAGCATGAGTTGAATATGTTTGTAGACTGAGGACGTCTATATGGTTAGGATGGTTAGGACTTTGGAATCAGACTAAGGGTCAAATCTCAGGCCTGCCATTGACTAGATAATGACTTTCGGCAAGTTCTATGGGCCTCAGTTTCCTCATGTATAAAATGAGGTTAATAGTCTTTTTTTATATAAATTTATTTATTTTATTTATTTATTTTTGGCTGTGTTGGGTCTTCGTTGCTGCACGCGGGCTTTCTCTAGTTGCAGCAAGTGGGGGCTACTCTTCGTTGCTGTGCGCGGGCTTCTCATTGTGGTGGCTTCTCTTGTTGCAGAGCATGGACTTTAGGCGCACGGGCTTCAGTAGTTGCAGCACGCAGGCTCAGTAGTTGTGGCTCGCAGGCTCTAGAACGCAGGCTCACTTGTGGCGCACGGGCTTAGTTGCCCTGCGGCGTGTGGGGTCTTCCCGGACCAGGGCTCGAACCCATGTCCCCTGCATTGGCAGGCGGATGCTCAACCACTGCGCCACCAGGGAAGCCCATGAAGTTAATACTCTTGTGTTTGTTTTTTTCTGTAAGGAGGAGAGATTAAAGACACAAGAGAGGGAGGGGATGAACTATATACCTCAGAGAAAAGAGGCAGGTGGGAGTGCAATCTGGAAGAAAATTAGAGTTAGCTTCAAAGTGAGGATTTACATGTCTTCCTGGGTAACAGAAGGGAAAGATAGTGATAAAATGGGATATTGGGCAAGGTACTTTAGGATATGCTACGGAAACAAATAGCCCTCAGATCTAAGTCTGTTCATGTAACAAAGGTTCCTTACTCAGGCCACACATCCAACATGAATCAGGATGGGGGCTCTGTTCATCCTGATTCATGGACCCAGGCTGACGGAGGCTTCATCTCAGCATTTACACCTCAGCATTTGCTTCTACAGTTACCACAGCGCAAGTCCCATGGCTACACCCAACCTCAAAGGGCCACAAAAGTGCCTAGGACTAGGGGAGAATGAAAAATATTTGATGGACAGTGCTGATGACTAGAACAATGGGTAAAACCCATAGGTATCAGTAAGTATGGCGGTGATAAGAATAGCATAGATTTTCTTAATGATAGAGGCAGCAAACTGTGATCCACCAGGAGTAGTTAGAGTTTTGACAAGAGTGGTAAATGTTTGGAACAGCCGTTTGTTAAAATAATTATACAAGAACATAGCAGCAAAGGAAAAGGAAGTTGTTCTGGTTAAATATTTATCATTAGGGCTCCATGCAGAATGAAATGGTAATGCAGCTGCGATTCAGTTTCTTAGTTCAGCTGTAGCTTAAAATTAGAAGCTGCCCATCAATAATTTTCCCAAGGGAGTGATTTATCCTGTAAGAGCACATAGCCTAGAGAAAAGGAAATGCAAACAGGCAGGCTTTCTTGGAATGGAAAGGGAAACCACTGCAGAGAGAGAACATGCAAGAGAAGTTGATTGTGCACCAATCCTTGGAAATAAAAAGGACTTTTTTATCAGTCCGTCTGTAAGTACATTAGCTGCTGGCCTAGCACTTTGGCACCGTGTGGAATCAAGAGAAGTTTATGACTTTATTCTTGCTGACAAAGAGTATAGAGTTTGGTCAGAGGGACAAAGCTCATGATATGAGTTTGGGGGTTGTTTAATTTATATCATTTATTACCCTAATTAGTATAATTTTGGGGAAGAGTTTCGTGGAATATAATGCATTAAATCTAGATCTTGAAGAGTAGGCTTAACTTGGAGAGTGTAGAAGAGAGGGAGGATTCAAGAGTGATGGTTCGATTAAAGATCTGATGGTAGAGTGAAGATGGCTTGTATGGGGGAAAGGAAGGAGAATGGCTAGAAAGAAGAGGAGAGGATTAGATGAAGGAATTATGAAACATCAGGCTGAACTGATAGATTAGAGCCTCATTACTGGGAGCTGGTGCAATGTGGGAGGAAAGGAGCAATTGTTTAGTTACTGAACATGAACTGAGTGAGTTCAGTTAAAAGACTTCATAATAATCCCTGTGTTGTCTTTTAAGCTGCTCCACATAAAACCTTAATGACTTTCCGTTACCTTCAGAATAAAGCCTTGGTCTGCAGTCCATTTGTACATGCCCATTTAGAAGGGACAACTGCATATCCAAAGGATATTGTGATGAGGAAGATTAGGATATGTTGAGGACCAGGTGCCAGACCCAAGAAGTACATTAGAATCAAAAGATCTTGTCAACAGACTAGACTCAGGCTAGCCCCTCACAGGGGCTGCGACCATGCCAGACAGGCCCCCAGCCCTAGTAGGAGACTGAAGGGTCTGTGAGCTGCCAGGTCAGACATCAAAGCAGAAGCCTTCTTTTCTTTTGTTTCCTTTTTTTAAAATTTTTTTTACAGTTTTATTGAGATAGAATTCACACAGTACACAGTTCACCCACTTAAGGTATACACGTCAAGGGTTTTTAGTATATTCACAGAGTTTTGCATTCATCACCACCATGAATTTTAGAACATTTTTATTACTTAAAAAGAAACCCAGGGGCTTTCCTAGGCATCCCGGTTGTTAAGACTGTTCGTTTCCGCTGCAGGGGGCACAGGATCAATCCCTGGTCAGGGAACTAAGATCCCACGTGCCACCCGGCATGGCCAAAATATTAAAAAAAAAAAGAAGAAGAAGAGGAAAAGAAACCCTGCACTCCTTAGTCATCATCATCTCCTTCCTTACACGCCCCCCCACGCCCCCCTACCAGACATCTAGCCCTAGGTAGCTGCTACTGTGCTTTCTGTCTGTAGATTTGCTTGTTCTGGACATTTCAAATAAATGGAAACATACAATATGTGGCCATTTGTGGCTGAATTTTTTCACATGGTTTTCACTTGTTTTTAATGTTCATTCATGTTATAGCACATACCAATACTTCATTTCTTTATATTGCATAATAATATTCCGTTGAATGGATATACTACATTTTGTTTATCCATTCACCACTTGATGGACATTTGGATTGTTTCCGTTTCTGACTATTATGAGTAATGCTGCTGTGAACCCTCACGTACAAGTTCTTGTGTGGACATACGTTTTCATTTCTCTTAGGCATATACCTAGTAGTGGAATTGCTGAGTCATATGGTTTAACCATTTGAGTAACTGCCAGGCTGTTTCTTAAAGCATCTGTATCGTTTCATATTTTACAACATTTATTGATACATTACAAAATAATGTAAAATTTACATTTACAATATCTCCACATCCTTGGCAACATTTGTTGTTATTATCTTTTTGATTATAGCCATCCTAGTGGGTGTTAAGTGGTATTTCATTGTGGTTTTAATCTGCATTTCTCTGATCAGAAGCCCTATTTTCAAAACTAACGCATTAAATACGAGGCATGTTACAGGGACTTCAGGAGAAACCTGAGAAAGAACTATCAAGAGACTGATATGAATAGAAGGACGGTTTCAGGCAGTTAAGGACTAAGTGCAAGTTGAAGGCAGCCTGTTATAGTTGTGCAGTCTGTGGTGTTGCCACATTCCATCATAATGAATAACCAGAGGTTACTGTTCTCCGTCAGATTAGTTGTTCTCAATCCTTGCAGCACTAGACTAGAGCCGTCTGAAAAAATTTTTAAATGTATCTGTCCCGTGCCAGTTGAATCAGAATATCTGGAGATATAGCCCAGGTTATCTATAAATATTTTTTAAAAGTCTCCCCACGTGAATCTGTTACACTGTGGGAAAACCACTGTTGTAAATAATTCAGCAGGATTAAATAGTGGAATGAGTTTATTGATTATAAGTACTGTTCAGATAGCCATCTGCCTTTATTTTGACTTGTAAGCTTTTCTGAGACAGCTGCTAACTGAATTTGAACCAAAAATTTGAGATATAATCGCAGTGTGTGTAGTCCTCTCTGACTAATAGCAGAGAGAAAACCCAGTGTGGAATTCATAAAATCAACGGATTAGTTTTGCCCAATTAAAACTCTAATTTCAAAGTTTGGTCAAAGAGTTGAACTCCTTCACTTCCTTTGCATTTATAATGACGACTCTTGAGGCTTTTGTTTATTTCCAGTTACACCCGTCTCCGTCTCTTTAAGCATGCAGTGATCATGTACAATAATTATGTACCTTTTCAAGATAATGAATAATTTCAATGATAAAATAACCTATTATAATGATATGTTGTCATGGGTCACTGATTGATATCTTAGTAGTTGGCTCATAGGTACACACATTTCTTGTGGTTGTGTTGATTTGAACATGTGCCATTCCTATGTGCACTTTGACCTTTCTGATTGACCCGATGTATCCAGATGACAGAGAGGAGATCAATCAAGGTGATATTCCATTACCATAAGGTCAGCTATTTTTCTAGGATTAAGGTATTATTTTATTTTCTTCAGGGATTGGGGACCATTTGTGTCTTTCTATTTAAATTGTAGGTCTAGTCACAAAATGGAAAAGGATGAGAACTAAAGTGGAATATTGTCCCATTAGATTGGTGCCAAATTTCCAGTGCTGAAAGTATGCATTTTCCTTGTCCAGGACCTTCTTCAGAGGAATCAGATGTCCATGTCTTAAATTTGAGTTGTACAGTTTCAGAAAGTGAAAACTCATATTCTGTAAAGAAGAGGTAGGCAATGCAGAAGTGTTGATAATCTGACTCATGTTCTAATGCCCCCCTTGTCCGGTACTGCTGTGGTTTCACTGCAGTTTGAGATTTCTTATATAATGTTTAAAGAGAGGGGAAATGGAAAAGAAGGGCAAGGATGAGGGAGGTGGAGGAAGATGTGCTGGAATATGTTTTCAGGGGGGACCTATATTTTTGTCATAATAGAACTGCTCAAATCTGTGCAGTAGTCCAGGCCCGTCACTTCCTCTCAAAAACAAAGCAGGTACTCCTTGTCTTTAGTCTCTTAGTTGTTTCTAGATTAAGTGAAAGAATGGCATATAGAGCCATTGGTGTGAAGTGTAGCATAGAAAAAATTGAAATGGAAAAACGATGGAGAGAATGCGTTTTAGAACATCATCTCCTTTTGGCTAGCTCTCGGACTTCCAGGCCTTTTCTCATTGTTTTTTCCTCCTTCTTTCTTTTCCTTCCTTTTTTTTTTAAACCTATTTTATTTATAAACTGCAGCCTGTAAAGAAAATGAGGGGTGTATTACACATCCTTAAAAACAAAGAGGAAAACAAACCAACCCTTGTTAATCACGTCCACTTTGAGTGCTTGGGCTGGTTGCAAGGCCCAGGGGACTAGTAATCTGGCCAATGTGGAAGGATATGGAACCATTTGTCCTGGGAGAACCACTACATTAAAGGAAGAGGATGAAGTCATGGGGGGAGGGGGAGGCTCTGCTGATGAAAGTAGCTGTCAAATTAGCAGGTCTGGAAGTTGGAGTGCATATTGTTATGAGCTGCTCAAGTTCACACCAGAGCTACCAGCTCCATCCGTCTTTCTCAGTTTACATTTTAATTGGCTTGTAGTTAAGTTTTTTAAACACTGTGAGATTGCTGACATACACTGTAATATCATGTGAATAATTTATGGAGGTTGCTCAAGACAAGCTTTTTCTTTGATTTGAGAATCCAAGGGGAAGGGGGAGGAGAGGATGAGGGGCCTGTGGGAGGGGTCCAGGACAGAGGAGCAGACACAATTGCATGTTGCACACTGGATGTTAAACGTTTCTGCCGGTGTAGTCAGTAGCGTTTGGGAATTCGGGAAGGTTTGTACAATACAATCTTATTAATAACAGTTCTGTCAAGAGAGCACCCAATTAAGTTGAATTGGGTTTATGACTCCCTCTTGGTTTCTTAAAACGTGTGGATATAAAACCTGTTCCATGTGAGTAGTGGATAACAAGGGTGGGGGTTTTTTTGTTTGTTTTTTGGTTGGTTTGAATGATTCCTCCTCCTACTGAGAATTTTCTTGTTTATAAATGCAGGAGTAGGCATTTTTCCCAAGCTATCTTTTTCTTTTCAGCTCTCATGATAATATAGAGAAGATGGAACTGGTGTCAGCGGGCAGTCGTTCTAGTTAAGAACTTGACTGCTTCTGGGAGTGGTTTGCCAGACAGCTCTGAGTCTAGAATATCATCTAATTAAGACCTGTGGGAGAACCCTCTTCTGAAATATACTTCTAAAATATACTTTTTTTCTTATTATAAAATGTGGAGGGCTTCCCTGGTGGCCCAGTGGTTGAGAGTCCGCCTGCCGATGCAGGGGACACGGGTTTGTGCCCCGGTCCGGGAAGATCCCACATGCCGTGGAGCGGCTGGGCCCGTGAGCCATGGCCGCTGAGCCTGCGTGTCCAGAGCCTGTGCTCCATAACGGGAGAGGCCACGGCGGTGAGAGGCCCGCGAAGCGCAAAAAAAAAAAAAAAAATGTGGAGAGTATGGAGAATAAAAATCACCTATAACTCCTCCCCACATTGATAACAATTGGGATGATTTTTGTTTATATCCTTCTAGTCTTTTTTCTATTCATAACGAGGTTGTAATCATATATACTGTTTAGACTTTTTTTCTTTTTCACTAAACATTACATCGTGAGTATTTTGTCATACATGTCATCCACAGTTCCATTTCTAATGCCTACATAAGGTGTATGTGTATGTATTCTCTGTGAACTTACAGTGCTTTATCTAACCTGTCCAGCTAGTGAAATGAAGCGTTGTATGCAGTTTTTATCCATTTTAGGCAGGGAAGCAGTTAATGTACTTCTGTTTAAATTTTGGTGTACGTTCTTGATTATTTCCTCAGGGAAGTTTTTAGAAATAGAATTTCTACAATGAAGCAGAGAGAGTCTGAGGGAAAGATCAGCAATGCCTCAAGAATAATTTTGTCCTGAAAAGTGGGATAAAACACAGATTTTTCTCATTAGTGAAATTAATTTTTCTATTTAAAAAATTGATAATGACATTCAATCTGAGGTTCTTTGAAATTATTGAGTTTTTTTTCCTCGTGTTTCTTAACCACAAAACCTATCTGTTAGGATTAATGTAGGCAATTTTTTCTTTACCAATTGGCATATAACTACCTAAGACTTCATGTGATCAGTTGAGATGCTACAAATGTATTGCCTGTCAACTCCAATAAAAAAGAGGGCAGTTAATTAAAGGGATGTCTTGCTGTTAAACAAACTTGCTGTCCATTGCTTGTAAGTAACATTTGGTTTGATGTGTAGTCAAAGGGCAAGAAAATCAGTGTAATTGTAAAAGGGGAGGGACTTTATTTGGGGTTGAGATGAGTAGCTTATCAATTGATATGTTTTCCTTTTTAAAAATATATTCATATATTAAAAAGAAGGTGACAGACATGAGGCATTAAGGTCATTAAGGTCCTGTCAGTTTGGAATCTTTCAACTTAAGATAATTAAGTCACTATCCTCATGCAGCCCTAGAAGACACTATTTTCCCCCATGATCAGGCCTGGCTTCAAGGTCATCTTGTGTGTGTGTGTGTGTGTGTGTGTGTGTGTGTGCGCGCGCGCACGCATGTGCACGCACATGAATGCATGGACTGTAAGTAGATGAAGCAAGAAGTCGTAAACAAATTGCTATACTCTGCAGATGGGAAACTGCCATTGGTAGACGCAGCAGAAAGGCTCCACCAGCACAGCAGCCCTCCGGAACAGCTGCTTCAAATCAGGCCTGTTCTCTGCTCCTTCCTAGGAGTGCACTAATGCTCTCTGCACCTGTGCTCAGCTCTTCCTTGATAATGTAGGTGGGAACGCACATTCTCTGAACAGTGATCTTGTAGTGAGCATGTGCAGTTCTTTCAGAGGGAGGGTCTATCCAAAAGACCCCATTCCAATTAAAATTTAAGTGTTGAAATATTTGTGAAACAAAGAATGTGTAGAGAGTGGAGACCTCTTCCATCTCAAAGGCACACATATTAGAGACTAGAGCTGTTGGAAGCGCGACTGGCTTTATGTTGATGTCCTGTTGGAGGTCCCTGAACTTTGGAGCCTTATTCCAGAGCCAAGAAACTTGAGATTTTGCCAGTGACCGCATTAAAATGTTTGTGTCTGGAAGGGTAAACCAGTCTCATTTACTAGCTTTCATTCTTTACGCTGACTATTATTTCATAAACAAGAATTTATTTTTTTAGAGCCAATTGTGTGCCTAACTAGGCAGTATGGAATGCAAGAGAAGGCATAAGTTATGGTCATACCCCTCATGGGTCTTCCAATAAGGCAAAGTAAATACGTAATCCACTTACAGTCAGTCAATGGAAATATTTTTATTTGTAATGAGCCCACATTTCAGTTGCAGAAAGTATTATTCTAGGAAGAAAAACATCGGCTGAATTAATGGCAGATTCTGAATGGGCGCTGGGCTATATTCAGAATGCAGGTATTTTCAGTTAGGTGAGGTGGTTGAGGTTTGCTTTCTTTCCTGAGTGCTTATGAATTAGCAAATTCTAAACCAGCTGTTTTCAAATTACATAAAATTGGGGCCTACCTCGAGTGTCTCTTTCTCTCTGCCAAGTTTCAACTCGTAACCTATTTTAAAGCTTAGTCCTAAACCCCCCAAAACCAATGGAATGATAGCAGGCACCACCTTAAATCATAATATTTTCTCAAGAACATGTTCAAGCTTGAAATAATGACCAGGTTAGAGAAAGAGGAGGTAAGAAGAGAGAAGTAGACAAGTTTGTGTTTCTTATTTAAAAAAAAAACTTGCTTGAATGAATAAGTTGCTTAGATTTCTGCTGCTTTTTTTCTAGACGGCCAAAGGGGGAGAGCTTTTTGCTCATGAAAGGGGTGAATTAAAAGGATACCTCTGCATCAAATGAAGATATTTGTAGGATGACAATTGGTGATAGGGTTGGAGTTTCAAAATGTTCTCATGTGACCATTTCACAGTTCTCTCTACCCTCCTTCCTTTGGTATTGAATACATTGCTTAATTCCTATCAAGAACATGGGTTGGCAGACTTCTTCTGTAAAGGGCCAGGGAGCAAACATTAGCCCTTGTGACCACATAGGTCTCTGTCATATAATAGTCATCTTTGTTTTCTTCTTTTTTCTTTTAATAACACTTTTAAAATGCAAAAACTAACCTCAGTTTACAGGCAGTACAAAATCTGATTGCGGGTGAGATTTGGCCTGCAGGCTGTCATTTGCCACCTCATGCCCTAAAGAAGTATGGGGTGAAATGCTGGATGAGCATGCGAGTTGGATATGCCAGCATGATTTCTCTCTTTCCACTGCTTGCTTTGTCCTCTCCTGGTCACTGGCTGTCTCAGGAGCTGGTCCCTGGAGCCTTGCTCTCCTATGTGACCTAACGGTGTGAAATGGTGTTTCCACTGGAAGGCCTGCAGGGGTAAATGCTGTCTCTAATTAACCTGTTCATTTAGTGCTATTATCCTTTATCTCAAACGCAGTTCTGCTAGGGGAGGATAAGGAAAGTGCTTAATTAGAGTAACTGTTTCACATTGTCTATGTTTGCATGATGAAGTATAAAAAACCTGGGAGATGAAGCTGTCAGTCAATAAGTGTCTTTGGGAACCTCTTGGTTTTTAGCATTTAATAACCGTGCTCTGTTATTGAGTGTTGTTGAGTGAAACCTCAGGTCACAGAATTTGTGATACAAAGACTCTGACCCAAGACATCTGGCACATGTAAGTTATGGCTAATGTCCGCCAACTGGATAATGTCATTGGCAAATTGTAGCTTCATGGATGCTTGTTTATTTATTTGCTTGCTTTAGAGTATTTTAAATTGTCATTTGTCTTTTTAGTTTGTTTTCTGTCTCCCTAATTGGACATTAAGTGCTTCTAGTACAGGGAAAGTGCCTCATATTCTTTGAAGCTTAAAGTCTGTTGGAGTATCATTGCAGTGTTCATAGGATTTTCTAATTGTGGTAAGATATATATAACAAAATTTATCATTTTAATATACATAATGTGAAATTTACTGTTTTAACCATTTTCAAGTATACATTTCAGTGGCACTAAGTACATTCACATTGTTGTACAACCATCACCAATATCCATCTCCATAACTCTTTTCATCTTGTCAAACTCTGTACCCATTAAACAATAACTCCCCATCCCCCCTTCCCACCCACCCCTGGCAACCACCATTCTACTTTCTGCCTCTATGAATTTGACTACTCTAAGTATCTCGTATGAGTATTTGTCTTTTTCTGAATGGCCTATCTCACTTAGCCTGATGTCCTTAAGGTTCATCCATGTTGTAGCATGTGTCAGAATTTCCTTCCTTTTTAAGGCTGAATACTATCCCACTGTATGTGTATATACCACATTTTTTTTATCCATTCATCCATCAGTGGACACTTGGGTTGCTTCCACCTTTTGGCAATTGTGAATAATGCTGCTATGAACATGTTTGAGTCCCTGCTTTTAGTTCTTTTCTGTAGATACCCAGAAATGGTCATCACAATACTTTTCAGACTGCCAAATTGACAATTTTCTTTTAAGCTCTATGGTACTTTAAGTATTTTTACCATACTTTTCTATGTCATCTATCCTAATAAGATCAATATTATAATAAAAATAATTAGTTATTAGCTATGATGAACAAAAAAGTTCAGTGAGCACAAACATTTATTCATCCTATGTATCAAGGCACTGGGCTTACCTTTTTAAGTGAATTAATTTACTTAAGGCCCACAGTATGTTATCTGCATGTTACAGAAGAAGAAACAAAGGCTTAGCAAGGTTAGGAAATTTGTCTGAGGTCACACAGCTCTATGTGACAGACAGGGTTCTACTTCAGAGCCAGTACTTCTAGATACCAGGAAGCCATTCAGAAGAGCGGATTACATCTGTATACTTCATTATATTCTCGGCATGGTTAGTGGAAGGCTTATTATTTTCCAAAGCCTGATGTCACTTGAATTTCAAAATCAAATTATATAAAATGACATGTAAAATTCTTTGAAAGCTCTAAAGTGCTATATAAATGTAAAGTATTAAGATTAAGCCTAGCGATGGACACATGTTAAAAGCTGTAAATATATGGACCCCAAACCATCTAGATTGTAAACTGCAGTCTAAGCATTATGCAAACTTAACCAGGGCCGACCTTGTGAACGTTGCTTCATATGCCATTTTATTTTACTTTATTTTATTTTTTTATTTTTTATTTTTGCGGTACACGGGCCTCTCACTGTTGCGGCCTCTCCCGTTGCGGAGCACAGGCTCTGGACGCGCAGGCTCAGCGGCCATGGCTCACGGGCCCAGCCGCTCCACGGCATGTGGGATCTTCCCGGACCGGGGCACGAACCCGTGTCCCCTGCATCGGCAGGCGGACTCTCAACCACTGCGCCACCAGGGAAGCCCCATATGCCATTTTATTCATGCTAGTTTTACTTCTTGTTAGGACTGGCACTACCTTTTCAACTGCTGTTGTGAACTTCATGTCCTTTTTGACTTAAGTTGGTGGGAATAAGCCAGGTTCTCACATCATGTTCTTTATCACTTCTAGCCTCTGAAGAGGACCTGTGCCTTCAGCCATCTTTGAAATCTCACAGCTCCCAGGCTAGGTCTAGATGCTAAATAGTTTAAGAACTATCATGGAAGAGCCACTAGGCTTAACTGTGCCATTTCAGAGGACAGAATTAGGCCATTTGTGTGTGTAGGCTCTAGAGGGCAGATTTCAGTTCAGGGTAAAATGCACAGTGGCACAGTGGTAGGCTGGATCCTTTGAAAAGTAGTAAACTCCCTGTCAGTGGAGCTATTCAAACACAGGCTAGAAAATTCCTTCTCAACAATGAGGCAAAGAGGATTCCTACACTAGGACACTCATTTCATTACTCTTCAGTCTTGGAGTATCATTACATTTACTTCAAGTGTCCTAAGAACTTCATTTTAGCTGTTATCTTGTTTGGTATTGTTTTCCTCAACACAAGGCAGGTGCTAAGAGAGTTTGCCTGGTTTAGTTGCTGTATGTGGAGCAAATAACTGCTGTGCTGGAGTGGCTTACAAATAAAAAATATTTAGACTAGATGCAGATCACGGTCGAGGAGATTAACAGGGTCATATTTTTAGATTCAGATTCTCCAGGGTCTGGACTGACCATGTCCAAAACAGGATCAACAGTGAGCAAAGTGTCTGAAGTAGTTCAGTGAATTTATATTATTTGATTGATTGACTTCTGTGCACAGTCTTCTTGGAACTCTTCAGCATCCAGAGCTAGAAAACTTACAGTCTTTCAGTGTAACGTTTGGCTTGAGCAAGGACGTGGGGTTGGCACAAATGACATTCTCTCCTCTTTTCTGGTTAACGTGGCTCCGGGATCACCAAAGTTAATGCAAATAGTAGAATATTTGCTCGTATAGAGACCAAAAGTACTTGAAATTCAGTGCAGGTGGAATTGCTTGTTTAAGTATCAGGAGGACAGACTTGGTAATTTCAGTTGCATGAGTTGCTTCTTATTTTGTTTTGGTAGAAATTGAGTGTTAGAGACTTTGCCTGGAAGTCAGCCTCCAGCGTTGACGTCTGACACGAACCGCAAAGGCAGCCCCCCCCTTTCCGCTGGCAGAGCCAGGCCCACGTCCGTGGCTGTGATCTCAGGGGAGGGCTCTAGTCCACGGCTTGGGTTTATGACTGGGAAGCCTGCCTCTTCTAAGGTGGGAAAAACAGAGCCAAAGTGACCCCATAGAATTTGAGCTTGGGGGAACTGTCAGATCCAGAGGACCCGTCAAGGTCCGGGATGTGGCCCAGCTTGAACTGGCACCCATGGGCTTCACCAGAGCCAGGTGTCAGAAATGGGTAAATATCAAATTGTATCTGATGAAAAACAGGAGGAAGCAGAGCTCCCCTTACCTCCTTGAAGGAGCCAAAGTCAGCTGAATGGTGTTTGGGTCCAGATGATTCAAAAGCCACAGTCTCATGACCCAACCAAAGAAATATTCAAAACTAGCCTGAAAAAATAATAGAATGTTTTTAAAAAATATGCTATCAAACACATTTATCTTTGACTCAAAATGAATTAAGTATTTTTCTCTTAGAATGTCCAAATATTCATTAATATAGAAGACTATAGGTTGAATACCTCTTCTGGAGAAATATTCAGATTTAGGATTTCTCTTTTAAGTCAAAAACTTGGCAGTGATACTACATAAGTAATGTTTGATCTGGTCCAGAGCTCTTAGTTGAATTTATTGTCTATTATATGGGGGAAATACTGAAATAGTTGGAAGAAATAATACTAAAAAAAATCAGACTTCTACATCTGAAAATGACTGACTACATAACTATTGTGTCAATGAGATATTGATAAGATAGAGAAGGGGAATAAGGATGGCTCAAGTGGGTTCCCAAAAACGTAAAAATGAAGAAATCAAAATCACATCAACATAGAAATGTTTGATAAGAACAGAAGTTTGATAAGAACAGAAGTTTGATAAGAAGGCAGGTAAAAGTGCATACATTTGTGAAAACAGAACAAACTGTACACTTCAGATTGCTACATTTCACTGTGTGTGAATTATACTTCAGTACACAAAAGGACCAAATCTAATCAACTTATCTGTTAGCAACAATTTATGAGGAATTTACAAAATAAAGCAATTTAGGGAGAGACATTTCCGTCCTTCAGGAAACTTGCAAATCATTGGTTAAACCTAGACACAAATTTAAGAAAATTTTAATAATAAAAATTAAATAAACTAACAATGATTGAGTCATAGAATTCTGGACCTGGACGGAGCCTTCAAGATCATCATCCCTCCTATTTTAAATATATATAAAAAAATGAGACAGAAAATTTTAGAAAATTATCAAAGAAATTTAGAGACAGAATTTCACCAGATGGCAGGACTACAAGCTTAAAGCTTCTCTCCTTTCTTTTTTGTCATGTTGACTTCCTCCGCCTCCCACCTGCTAACTATCCCTAAGGCCCTGTTTTCAGCTCTCGCTGGCTTTCCCTTTATGTTGCACTCTCATTGATTCATTAATTTCAATGTTAATATTCTGTATTCAGTCAGTAAATACTTTTGAGTTCCTACCGTATGCCCAGCACTGTTTTGTGGGAGGGCAGTACAGCACTGAACCAAACAGACTAAGCGTCTTCCCTCACAGAACTTACGTTCTACCAGTGTCAGGGCACGTGGAGCCCAGATAGTAATTTCTGGGACAAGAGTTCTCACCCAGTCCAGACTCATTGCCCTAAAGCTTCTTGCACATCATGGCAGCACTGCAAGCTGAACTTGGCAATACTCTCATCTTCTCTCCAGATCATCTGCTCCTCCTGCCTTGCCTACGCCTGAAGGACGTGTTTGGTTCTTCTTACTGAGCCTCTCAGTCAACCAATTTTAATTCCCTAAACTCTAACAAATTTGACATTTTCTTATATCTGTTCAGCATCTCCTTGTTACTTTGCTTCTTCCTTGGAAAGTTTCAGTACCTTTCTAACTTATCTCCTCTTGTCCCCAACTCTGATCTATCCTATATGTTACTGCCTAATTTTTCAAAAACGTATTTCCTCTATCACCCCCTTGACACACACAAACACACACACACACGCACACACACATTTTCCTTGGATCCTGTTCGCCTTCCAAATTAAATGGAAACAGTCTTGGTCGGTAAAGACAATTAAAAGCATGGCTCCAACCTCCTCCTCAAATCTTCTTACATCCCTACTACAGGTACCTGCATTTACTCTGGCCAAAGTGGTTCTCGGTTGCTCCTTTAGCCGGTCCCTTTTTCTCTCACTCTGTGGTTGCTCACTCTGTCTCCCACCCGGACCCACCACGCAGCCTCCAGCCACCACGTCCTCAGCTTCTGCATACATCTCACCCACTGCCTTATCTAAGAGACTTTCTGATCAACATGATTCTTCCCTCCTTTGAATGCATTTATCTCTCACTGCACTGCGTATGGTTATTATTACTTTCTGTTAAAATAATTTGATGGATTTTCATAAAATGACACATCCTTCTTGAAAAAAATTTAAATGTACAGAAAAACAATGAAAGTAAAAACCACCTGAAATCTCTTCACCCAGAGATGTCTGTTCTTGAGCATCCCTCCACACCTCTGTGTGGATATACAAGCTTGGTGAAGTCTATACATTTTCCCATAAATGAAATCAAATTTTACCTGGTTTCTGTTCTCCCTGTTGATATATTCTGGTGCTCTTTTATTGTTACTCAATATAAAAGACAAAGCTAATTTTCACTGGCCACAAGATATTTTGTTTGGCTTTACCATAATCTAACAACCACTGCTTGTTTTTTTGGTTTTGGTTTTGGTTTTAAGCTTGCCTTCATCTGTTTATTAGGAGGTACAGGGAGGAGGTTGTTATGTGTTCTGGCCCATGTGCTTAACACAGCCGTGTAAAATGCAAGTGAGCAGTCTGTCATGGACCTTGACAAGAACTGTTTGTGACACACCACTCCATGTGGTTCGGGACCTGAAAAAATGTTTGAAGATCTTGGAAAGAGGTTAGAGAGGATTGACCTAAAATCCCGAGTAAAATTGTAACCTTTTTAAAAATTTTTTATTACTGCTTTGAACAGCATTGTGCCTCCATCGCCTGCAAGAAAGCCATTCATTGTTCCTTGTTACATAATCTGCAGAGAGCTTATTCGCTTAGAAAGCAACGCGTTCATCACCGTCCCTCTCTTACGAGGAGCTAAAAGCAGAATCTGTTCTGTGTCTCTGAGGCATTCTTCACAGCACAGACCTCATGCTATCGCTAATTAGCCAGAGCATTCCCAGCCAAAAACCCCAGTGCCTGGGCTTGACAAAAGTCTGTTTTTTTTTTCCGTGGAAAGGTGAAGCCTGCCTCTCTGTCAAGGGGCACCTCCGTAAGACAATCAACAGCAGTGTGGTGGCGAGCTCTCAGGTCAGCCAACGCGGTGAAGCATGCTGCAGCCCCCGGAGAACCGGCTGTTTGCCACCTCCCTGCCCCTGCGAGGTGGGATCTCCACCAGGCTGTGCCTTTGTACTCTAACTGAATACCTAACCACCACGAGGCAAGCCACTCTGGCGTTATGCTGAGCGTTATTCCTGTCTGTTCCCCGTTTCTGGCTTTAGACACCCGTCTACCCAACATCCCTTAGCCAACTTCCAGCCACTTGTGTTAAATGACGTATGCGATTAGCAGCCTCTGCGAGTTCATTAGGAAAATAAAAGAAAAAAAAAAAAGAAAGAAAAACCATGAGATTGTTTGTCTGTCACTGTGCAGTGGAGCTTGAGTGGAACATCCTCACCTGTCCCTCCCCACCGCCCCTCCCGCCATGTGTCTGTGGTCTTCGGTGCGCACGCGCTGGCGGCTGCTGGTGTTCCGTGGCTCTGCCATTTGCTCAGTGGGGGGACGTTTTCTTAGCCGAGCAGTGCATTGCTCTGCCTGAGGGATTGAGAACATATTGCTTGGCAGGTGGGCCTGCTCAGATGCACTGACTGTTGTTTCAGCACTGACAGGGAACATACATCATGCGGGCCCATTATGCCAGCATAAATCCATGGTAACCTGTTCAAAGGGCTGCAACCAGCAAACCAAGTGTTTGGGTCTTAATAGGTGATATTTTTAAAACATATAATTGGGATCTGAGAAGTAATTCTGGGTGACAGGCCACTCCTTCTGCCATCTTAGCAGAAGCTGGGCCTACAGCACAATACCACTCCTGTCATACTGCACAAAGATGACTGCCATTCCAGCTCGGCTCCAGGCAGCTGTGCACGGCGCCAGCCATGCCAAGAGATCGTCTGTGCAGGGAAAAGAGCCTTCAGTGTCGAGGTCTTTCCTTCCTGCCTTGGTGCTCAGTACTACTTGCAAAAACTGCTCCTGGCAATGTCAGTGGAAAACGTCAGAGCTCCTCTCCTTAGCCTACTAATATGAGCTTAAAGGGAGCTAGAGTTTGCTGTGGTGTTGGGTGGAGGACAGATAAGCCTCTGAGCAGGGGTCCCTGATGTTTCTCACGAAGATAAGCTGCTTCTTATTTCCCCGCTGGATGCCAGCAGGAGAATGAGATATTAACGAAGTCCCTGGGCAGTACGTGAAGGGACTCGATGTCACAGCCTGGCTGCTGCCCCACGGGGAACGTGGACAAGTGGCTGCCGGCGCCTTGGGGACACAGCGGGTAAAGGTTGGCACAGCACTGGTTTCCGGCCACATTTCCGGAGTTCCGGAAACTAGGCAGACAGAAGGGCCCTTTACGGAGGTTGTCTCCTTCCGGAGTCCTGGTGCGCGCTCCTCGTGGCGCGCAGCCTGTGCTCCTACCTTCCCACGGCACAGGCTGCTCACAAGACTCACCTCCCTACACTTCGTCATCAGTTACTTTCTATGTCTTCCCTAACCTGCATTCTCCTTGAGGATTCGTGCTTAGCTGGGTGCTGGATTCGTGGCGGGTGCCCGAAGAATGAACAAAGGAAGGTGGTCATTTGTAAAAAGAAAAGCCGTCGTTGGGTCATTGTGGAGTTGTTGGCTTTTCTTTTACCTTCTTGATTTCCAAGGAGTCATAACTCTGGTATTTCAGTATGACTTGCCAATCAAATAAAAACTGGGCAGCAATATTGTATTATTTAATTTTCATCCTGCCAGACAACTAAAACAGTATCAGCACTACAGCATCTGTGTTCTCTCTTGCTTCAACGGAGTTTATTTCCCTAAAGCAAACTAGAAAACGTCCTCGTGAGATCAAGGACCTTCTAAATTTTAAGGACCGGGGGAAGACTGTTATGAATGTAAGCAGTAGCAGTCAGTATTTAGAAACGTGTTTCTGGTAGCCTGGCATAGAATGGTAATTGTGAGAGACATGGGCCTCATCACGCCCTACCAATGGCCCAGCCACCACTCTGCCAGTTTCACTCTTTGCTTTTGCTTCTACTCAGCAGTGTGGTCAGCCACAACACAGCTGTGTGCCAACACAGAAAGTTTCCTAAAAACAGACTTAGGGGGCTTCCCTGGTGGCGCAGTGGTTGAGAGTCCGCCTGCCGATGCAGGGGACCCGGGTTCGTGCCCCGGTCCGGGAAGATCCCACATGACGCGGAGCGGCTGGGCGCGTGAGCCATGGCCGCTGAGCCTGCACGTCCGGAGCCTGTGCTCTGCAACGGGAGAGGCCACAACAGTGAGAGGCCCGCGTACCGCAAAAAAAAAAAAAAAAAAAAACAGACTTAGGCGCCCTGTCCCCAGACATTCTAGGTTATGAGGCCTGTAGTGAAGCCTGGGAATTTGTACCTTTGAAATGTTCCCCAGGTGGTTTACCTGCAACCAGTCTGTGGGCTTTGGTTTGGGAAGGACACAACACTGCAAACCTCAGCATTTCCCTCAGTCTTACTGCTGCCTTGGGCAAATACTGATACGTTCTTCCTAGGTCATCTTTCTAAAAAAAATCATGATGTCTTAGACATATGCTCTGAGGAGACTCAAAAACTCCTTGCAAAACATAAAACCAGGAGGGTTTAAGTATGCAACGGAGACATCATTTGGAAAGTACATTTCCAAACCCATCATCAGTTCTACCTCTGAAATATTCTTTTTTTAAATGACTTAATTTTTAAAATTTTAATTAATTGATTTTCATTGATGTATAATTGACTTGCAATGTCATTAATTTCAGGTGTACAACATAGCAATTCAATTTTTTTTTATTGAACTGTAGTTGACTTAAAATATTATATTAGTTTTAGGTGTACAACATAGTGATTCAATATTTTTATACATTATGATCACCACAATGAGTCTAGTTACCATCTGTCACCATACAAAGTTATTACAATATTATTGACTATATTCCCAATGCTGTCACAGGAATGTAACGTACAGCATGACTTGATTTTTTTAAATAAAAAAGCATTGTTGTGATGTGCATCACATAAAGCTGACCCCCTTAACACATACAATTCAGTGATTTTTAGCATATTTACAACCATTTAGTGTATTGTGCAACCATCACCACTGTCTAATTCCAGATTATTTTCATCACCCCAGGAAGAAACACCATACCCTCTCCTTTCTGCCTCTAGCCCATGGCAGCCACTCATCTGCTTTCCGTCTCTGTGGATTTGTCTACTCTGGGTATTTAACCTTTGAAATATTAAAAGCTGACTGGACACGAGTCCAGGTATTTTCTTAGGTATCTCCAAAGAAGAATTTTCTAACACTCCAGTGATGGCTCCTGAGTCTGCCATGTTTTATGGTCAGAAAGGTATCGCTCATGTCTAACTTTTACTTCCTTCTGTAGTATTAGCTCCAATAGTATGAACTCATATTCCCTTGTTTATCTTCTCTGCCTCTCTTTGATCACTTCAGCAACCCTCAAATTCTTTACAGATTCAAACATCAAGTCGCCTCCACTTAGCTGCAGGATGAATGATGTCAGCATTCCTATCCCTCTACTCAGATTTACCCGATATTTCCTCCTGTTTCCTCTTCTCAGTCATCTAAATAAATAAGTATCCACCCTTTTCTCTAAGGTGAATGCCATTGTTTCTGCCCTCTGTTTCGATTCCTCCCTCCTCCTCCAGAAACTGGCTTCTGAATATCTTCATCTTCTTTCTTCAACCTACAGAAATACTCAAAAGTTCACACTTTTTTTAAAAAAAATTGCTTCGATCCTGCTGCCCCCTCAAGCTACCATTCTATTTTTCTCATTCCCTTCACTGTCAAACCTTTTGAAAGCACAGCTTGCTCTCACTGTTGGTGCTTATTTTCCACCCACTCCCTCCTCACTTTTTGCACTCGTGATTCTACCTTCATTCCTTTACTGAAATGTCTTTCTTCATGGTTCATGGTGTCATCTTATTTGCCAAGTCCAATAACCTTTCCTGAGTCCTGTCCTCATGACCTTTAGGTGCCGTACAACCATGTTGACTGTCTCTCCATCTTGAAACATTCTTTTGCCTTTGGCTTCTTGTAATATTCCACATCCTCCTTCTAACTTTGGCTCCAATGCTCAACGCCTTCCTAAATACGGATGCCCCCTCTTATATCTGTTTCTTTACTTTTTCCGTTTCCAATCTCATAACACCATCTGGATCCTAACTATGTGGATAACTTCCAAACCTATCTTCACCACTTGGATGCCCTGCCAGCTTCTTAGACTCATTGCTCAAAACAGAACTCATACCCTGGAAGGCTTTCTGGCTTCCCTAATTCTAGCCATGGTGTGACCCAGGGTTGAAAACTTGACTTCTTTCTTTCAACTCCTTGGTTGCCATAGATGACAGCCATCATGTGTATAATAGCCCATTTGTTCTATCTAGGCTGTATTTCTTCATCTCTTGTCCTACCAGTCAGTGTCATTGTCCAGATCCAGGTCTTCATTGCCTCTTATCAAGACTATCACCAAGCCCCTTTTATCTCTGCCACACTCATTCGTACACATTGCTGCCAGATACCAATCCTCCTTCAGCACCGATCTCATTATATCATTTCCTTAGGCAACTATCTTTCAAATTCCTTTAATCCTACTGAATACATTCTGTACTCCTTAACCTAACTTGTGAGGCCTTCTACAACTTGAACCTTGTCTTCCATTCCAAGTGTATTTTGTACTCTTCTACTTCCTATTCTCTGTGTTCTAGCCTAAGCAAAACACTGATCTTTCTTTCTTTTACCTTCACAGGTTCTCATTTCTATGCCCTTGGGTTCTTCTGTATCTTTTATCTGAAATGATGTTCTTTATTTCTGCCATTTCTGTTGAAATCCTCTCATTCTTCAAATCCCTTCTGTTCCATGAAATCTTCTTATAATAGGATTTCTCTCCCCTTTGGAGTTCCAGAATTCCGTGTGTGTGTGTGTGTGTGTGTGCACATGCGTGTAGGGGGTGGGAAAGGACTTCTTAGCACTTTGTCTTGTATTTCAATTATTTATGTGCTTGTCTTATCCAGCCCCCGAAAGATAGGAGCCTTGCATTTTCATTGTTGTAACTCCTATAACAGCTGATAGAATATCTTAAATGTAGTATATTATGAATAAATATTTCTTCAGTGAATGAATTTATGTATTTATATTTTTTAATTTATTTATTTGTTGTGGGTTTTTTTTTACTGCATTGGGTCTTCGTCGTTGTGTGCGGGCTTTTCTCTAGTTGGGGCGAGCAGGGGCTACTCTTTGTTGCGGTGCGTGGGCTTCTCATTGTGGTGGCTTCTCTTGTTGCAGAGCACGGGCTCTAGGTGTGGGCTCAGTAGTTGTGGCTCGCGGGCTCTAGAGCGCAGCTCAGTAGTTGTGGCGCACAAGCTTAGTTGCTCCGCAGCATGTGGAATCTTCCTGAACCAGGGCTCGAACCCATGTCCCCTGCATTGGCAGGCAGATTCTTAACCGCTGCACCACCAGGGAAGTCCAGTGAATGAATTTTTTAACCTCTGTAAAAGATAGGAGATATTAAAAAAAACTAAACTTATGACAGGCTTTATGTCGGTGTCTAGAGAGTTCTCAGTAGTTTCTGAACTATTATTTTGAATCAATCCAGGTGCAAGACTTAGTTGAAGGAAGCTTGAGAGAATTGTAGCAAACCTGCCATCTTCTTCATTGCCATGTCTTACAATTGCATAATATTTTATACCATTTGAAAGTACCTTCACGTCTTATCTGACCCTCTGTATATTTATGTACGTCGAGGAAGGGATAGCTATTCTAATATCTATCAGTTCACAAATGAAGGAAATGTGGTCTGGGGAGTTTTAATGTCTTAACCAATGTTTGGTTATTATATAGTGGCATTGCATAGACAAAGGGACATGGAGACTGTCTGTAAATATTTGAAGAACTATCATGTAAAAGAAGATTCAATCTTATTTTTTATTCTTTATTTCCTCAGAGGACAGAAAAAGTACAAGCGATTTCAGCTCAATTAAAGAGAAAAATCAGTTAACAGATCCATTCCAAGGTGGGGTTGACTGCCTCTGTTGTTCAAGAGGAGCTCAGGACAGCAACCTGGCCAACCAGGTCTAGGACATTTTGTTGGAAAGAGCCACTCAAAAGGTGCAGGTTAGCCAAGGTCTCTTCTTATTCTGCAATTCTGTGATTCCTTTTTAGGTTAACACTGTGCTCCTATACTCCATAATCTAAGTCTTGACTTCTGACTTTCTTTAGAATTTGACCTTAAGCAAATGTAGCTAATGTGTGAGATGATCCAGATCCTACATCTTTCACAAAACAGAGACCCCCCCCACTTTACCCTAGCCACTCTTTATAACTGTCAGTGCACCGCCTGCAGGTGGGAACATACAAGAACACATTTTCACCCAGTCCTTCCGTGCCTAGAGTTGCCAGCCCAGGAAGAAATGAAGTTTGCAGAAAATCTCACAGATGCCCGCATCACATGTAGCTGGCCCAGTCTGGCGGCTCCATACACCTGTCTGGTGTCACGGGCATGACGGGCAAGCTCAACATTCTCTCCGAATGGCATATTCTGTTGGAAGGAGGTAGGTGACTCTAATGAGCTCCAAACTCTTCCTTGAAATGGGGAGTTGCCTAAAAAGGCAATTGCTGCAAAACAAGCACATGGAAATCATGATATTTCACTGAACTCAGAACCAAATCTGCCTTTTTTTTTTCTTTATAGAAACATTTTGTGTGCCATGTGCCTTGGGAGCCAAAAAGAAATCATACTTTGGCTCCCTGTTCCATTTCACTAAGCTCAGATACTGTAAATACCCTCCTCTCCTCTCATAACATTAAATTTTTCATGAATTCATCATAAAGGAGCCACTTTGTAGGTTTGGCTGGTACCAGTGAAAGACTTCATTTTCTATTTCACAGTAACTTTTTCAGTGCAAAAAAATTATGGGTGCAATGTTGAAAGACTAGAATTATTCATCAAGTCTTCAGCGCCTGCAAATTAAGAGAATTTTTCTGAAACCTATCTGGGAGAATGCAGACATAGACATGCATATTTTAGATGGTGCTACATCTCAGCTATAGCCACCTAATCTTTCTCAGGGGAATTAAGGGTAACAGAGGTCATGTGCTTTCTCACTGCTTTATGGATTCATTCAAGAGTCCACACCAGCTCACAAATCTTCCCCTGCCTTTCAGTGTTCCTATAACTCACCAATGCACTAAAGGATAGAATCTTTCATTGTATTACACATGCATGCAAATACAGTAGCTTCATAGCTGGATGCAAAAGGCGTGCTTCAAAAGGCAGCGTCGTGAAATGCAGTGGTGCATCAGAATCCCCTGGAAGGCTTGTTAAAGCCCATGCTAGACCCCACTTCAGGAGCTTCCGATTCAGTAGATCTGAGGTGGGGCCCAAGAATTTGCCTTTTGACAAGTTTCCAGGGGATGCTGATGCTGCTGTCTTAGGACTACACTTTGAGAAACACTGATGTACTGAATGTCAAGTTCAGAAGTCAGCAAACCTTGGTTCTAGTACTGAGTCCACTCTCAACCAACCATGGGTCTGTGGACAAGTCCCTGGGTCTCAGTTTCCTCATCCATAAAAGAAGAGTCATGATTCCTGCTCTAGGTGACCTAGGGTTGCTTTGAGAATAAAATCTGAAAATCCACAGGAAAATGCTTAGCACTTTTGCAAGGACTTGAAGCATACAATTACTGTAGTGAGAAGAGTTAAAGGAAAGCAACTTGGAGAAGTTTTAAGATGCAGATGTCAAACAGGCACACAGGTAGCACTACTACCATGCTAAGAAGGGCCAGCAAAGAAGAGGTGGAAAGATTTTAGGGAATTCCTCTCCTCTGAGACCTGAAAAAGTCAGATACCCTGCTTTATTCACAATATAGCCAGGCTGTGTTTTGTGTTAGAGCAGTGTTTCTTAGACTTTCCTGTGATTCAGAATTCCCTGGGACACTTACAAGTATACAAAAGCCAGGCCCTGGCCCACTTCAAGGAGCCTGGGCCTTCAGGTGATTCTTAACACACTCCACAGCTTGAGAACCACTGTATCTGGGCCGATAACACTCAAACCATTTCATGACGACTTATAAAGGAACTCTAGACAATGGTTCTCAACCTGTCTGCACATTGGCATCAACCCGAGGAGCCTTTAAATCCCACACGCACGGGCCACTGCCCAGTCAAGTTGAATGAGAATTTCTGGGGGTGGGATCTGAACATCAATACCATCTTAAAAGGCTCCTCAGTAATTCAGATCTGCAGCCAAGGCTGAGAACCACTGACTCCGAAAGAGTCCTCTGTCATTACATCAGCAAACATACTGTTTGTGTTTGTTTGCTTGTCTCTTTCCCACCCCATACGGTGAGGATATTGAGGGCAGCTCTGGTGCCCAGAAACCAGCCCAGTGCCTTCCACTGCTTTAGATGCTCCAAGTGTGTTGGTTAGAATTTTGAATGAATGAACCACTCTGTTTATATACAAATGAAGCGCCAAGAGAACTCATACCAAAAAGCCCCCACATTTAAATATTTTACACAAACACGGCCCTTTGTGGAGCTCAGGCCCTCGCAGTGAGAGGGTGTTTATTGAATAATTCTCAGAATCACCATCACAGGGTATCAGTTGAACAATTTCTAGAACTGGAGTCAACCCCAGCTGTAAGTTATTCTTCCAGGTGAGATCATGCGTCAGGGAACTTTTGCCTTGCAGAGCTCTGAGAACGCTAAGGAAGGAAGCAAATGAACACCTACTGTGTGCCAGACATTCTCATGTGCTCTCACTTCACGACAAACTTGCGTTCTCCCTGGTTTTTTCCTGGGGGAGAAAGAAATGGCAGCAGATTGCCCACAATGAGAAGCATGAGGGAGCTTGTTTGATCCCAGAGGCCGAATTCCTTTCCCATATTTATTTATTTATTTTTATTTATTTATTTTTAGCTATGTTGGGTCTTTGTTGCTGCGCGTGGGCTTTCTCTAGTTGCGGCAAGCGGGGGCTACTCTTTGTTGCGGTGCACGGGCTTCTCATTGCAGTGGCTTCTCTTATTGCAGAGCATGGGCTCTAGGCACGCAGGCTTCAGTATTTGTGGCTCACGGGCTCTAGAGCACAGGCTCAGTAGTTGTGGCGCATGGGCTTAGTTGCTTCGCGGCTTGTGGGATCTTCCCGGACCAGGGCTTGAACCCGTGTCCCCTGCGTTGCAGACGGATTCTTAACCACTGTGCCACCAGAGAGGCCCCCCCATATTTATTTTGCTGCCACTCAGATTTTCTCCAGCCACCCCTGCCCCCTCCCTGCCTTGTCTGCCCCTGTGGGCTCCTCGCTGGATACCTTGTCCCTCCCAGCCATGCAGGACTCCACCCAGAGCTTCCTGACTTCTCTAACGAAGCTTCCTCTGGGAAATTCTTACTGACCCATGACTTGATTAATTGCCCGATAACCTTCACAACAGGTCAGGTACCCTCTTCCCTCCTGGTATCCTGTGCCAAGTGGTCTAGAGCTCATCCCTAGAGCTTTGTAAGTGTCCATTTAAGTGGTCTGTGTAGACAGGAGGCTCGTTGAGGGCACCGTTTCTTGCTCATCTCTGTGTTCCCTTAGCCTCGTGTACTTCCTAGCCCTTTGGAGGCACCCAGTACGTTTTTTGAAAGAACGAGTGACAGCAGAAACTCATCTGTGAGCAAAGATCTCCAGAAACACTTCAGCATGTGTGCATGTGTTGTGCTTCAGAATATTTTAGAAACATTTTCCAGATTTAATTGAGGCTTCTGGGAAGCCTTGCTGTGTTCTTCCTTGCAAAAAATAGAAGGCTGTTACCAGGAAGTCTCAGTGTACCATATTTATCTGGTGAGTTTTGAAAATACTGAGTAATGGGACTAATGACTCAACATAGTAGTTTCCAAACTGTGAGGTAATCTTTGGACTTCGCAGGACTATTATATTGAGTGTACTCTTAGTCTGTCGGGAAAAGTAAAAAGCCTGTATTTTCCCATTAGAATTCAAAGAACATCTGCTGCGTGTTGTAAATAACACATTTTGAAAACCAACTAATGCATATACTCAGCCTGCCTCCGCCTGCTAACCATAGTTGGTCCTTAAGATGGGATTCAGTTCGCCATCGGTACGGCTCTTGCCCTGACACCCCACCGTCTTCCACGAACCTTCAGAAGCCGTTCGCCCCCTAGACACACTCAGCAATGTGAGGTTTTCATTTTCCTGTTTTCTAGTGGGATCAGAAAGGGACTGGATTCCTGGATGATTGAGAGCCGTGGAGACAGTTTTTTCAAGGAGTGAAGCTTAAAGAGGCTTTCTGCCGGGGCCCTTCCTTACCCCTAAGGATATGAAACCTCAGAGAGCCACCACTTGCCTGGGGCAAGTGACCACTCCCACTCCTGACAGGAGGGTGTATTGCTTTGCCGGCCTGCCTGCTAGGAGGAGGTGCAAGCAGCAGTGCTCAGGGGCTCCTCCGTCTGGGCCAGGCCTTTGCACTGGTAGCACCGTCAAGTCCTCCAGCCCGAGTCTCACCTCCTCGTGGGACTGAAAAACTCAGTCAGCTTTCTCCCTTGTTCCTTCTCAGTTTGTCTTGTTAGCACTCTTTGCTAGCAAGTAAGCACCATATGTCTTCTTGGGGAGCTTGTTTTCAGGAGATTCCCAGCACATGTGTGCTGGCTTGGAAGAGTGGAGGAGGGTGTTTGGTTAACCAGCAGTCCTCACCAGAGTGTAGCTTTTGGGGGTTGCCCATCTGCCCCCAAACAGACGGGCTGGTCTGTTCTGAAGCATGCACACAGTATTTCCCTGGAACTTCCTGGGGTCACAGAAAATAGCCTGGCTCCCAAGTGGGTTTTCGGAGCCAAAGAGAGAGCCTGGGCCCACTCTCTCCAGTGGTTCCTCATTATCTCGGGCAGGTTCTGTCCCGCAAATACCTCTTCATTGATCTTGTTCTCCTCTCGTGGAGAGGATAGCACAGACTGATGATACAAGAGGGACCCCGTGGGTTCTTCCGCCTCCTTTGCCCTTAACCAGTCACTGGCGCCACAGCATGCAACTGATATGTTCTGCTTTTGAAATGATTTGGCTTCTGTAATGTGGAGTCCAGCATTCCTCTTCTAACCTTTAATGCCTGTCTCCTTTGAAAGCCAGTTTGTTGAGCATCCAGTTTGTCTTTTTTCTTCTTCACTTTCCCCATTTTTCCATGTGCTCAGGCTGTCTTTTATCAAAAACCAGACAGAGGGTGAGCCATTGACACCTCATGGCAAGCAGCAGCTTGAAGCATTTTCTTCATTCACCTTAACATCTTTTCGGCAAAGAAAAAGCAAGGGTTGGGAACCCGTTCTATTCATTTAGGCTTCCACAAGAGCTCCCTCTTTGAAAGCAGCTTCACAAATAGCCTTGTTGGTTGTTATTGCTTGATACCTGTCTCCCTGGAGGTCTCACCAGTTGTTTCGAAAGGCTGGCTATTTTCCATTCCTTTGAGAATTCACCTTACCTAGGCCTCTTCATTGCTTTTATTCCCCCCTACAGAATCAAAGTAATATTAATAATTATCAGACCTTATTTTGAGTTTCCTATGTGCCAGCGGCTTTGCATGGTTTCATGTCATTCTTACAACCTTTTGAGGTACTGCCCATTTTATAGATGGGGAGACTGATGCATTAGAGGTTATGTCCCTTGCTGGAGCTAAGACATGAACCCAAACATTTGGACTTGAATGCCCAGGCTATTCACAAATAAGCTAAACTGCCTGGGTCTGATATGCTATCCGTCACCCATTTGAATTTTGCTGACCATAGTCCTGTGTTTATCCTTGGAAGGACTAGATCTCAGCAAAGATGAGGTGAATGAAGGATAATCTATGTTCTGAAGTTCTAAGGGATACGACAATCTCCCACCAATCTCTGTGGCCCATTAGATCAGTGATTCTCAGTGGCCTATTAAATCAGCGATTCTCAGTAGTGTAGAGGATGTTAACCAGTGTGGTGGGGAAAGTGTGGTAAAGACCATGGGAGAGAAAGTGGGGACCTAGTTCTGATACAGCCCAGGGTGACAGAGGAGTCGTAATCGCTGGATAGTCACAGTTCTAAGGCCACCTAGCTACAATAGCTACCACTGGTTGAACATTCAGGTTACATGTCAGACTGGACACTTTATGTTTTCATTTAATCATCATTCATAATCCTATAAGATGGGTATTATCTCACATTATAAAGGAGAAGTGTAGGTTCAGGGAGGTTACCTTGGTCCAAATTTGCTCAGATCTTAAATGAAAAAAACTGAGATTTGATCCCAAAGCTGTCTGTCTTCAAAGTCTGTCCTCCGTTCCTCCTTCCTTGCCAGCCTCTACCCATTTTGAGATTTAATCAGAGTCATTATCACCATGAGTAGGTCTTCCTACTGATAAAGGAAAGAAATAGACGGATCTTATGTTTGTGGACCAGAAAGTGTGTCTGAGCTGAGTATGCAAAGGTTTGTACCCCTGGTCCCACAGATGAGCTCATCACGTTCAAGTGGTCATAGCAGTCAACTGCTATTTTTAATGTAGGTGGAACTGTAGTTGACAACTTTGCTTCATTGAGGATTGTTTCTAGAATTATAAGTGGTTGCCAAACTTTGTAGATGAACACAGATTACAGGATCAGGGAGCCATCAGAAGTCAGGGGAGCTGGGAATGTGTACCCAGCTCTGCTCTTTAATTGGCTCTATGGACCTGGGAACCTCACTTAACTCTCTTCAACCTCAGCCTTTTAATCTGTACATCATATTAGATAATTCCAAGGTTTGTTTTAGCTCTAAGTGATGATTGCTCTCCACTCTCAGGCCATTTACATTACACACAGAGGAAGAGCCCTGTTAACCAATGATGTATGTAGTTAGTTAACTGAGAAAGTCATTTAAAGGAGGAAGTCATAAAAAAGGAAGCATGTTATCAACATTTAATTTTTTAAAAACAGCTTTATTGTAGTGTAATTGATGTACAATAAACTATACATACTTACAGTATACAATTTGATAGGTTTTGACATACGTACCATCCATGATGTCCCCACTACAATCAAGACAGTGACCATATCTGTCACCCCAAAGTTTCCTCCTGCCGCTTCGTGCCCCCCTCACCACCATCACCAAAGCAGCCACTGGTCTGCTTTCTGTCACTACAGATTACTTTACACGTTTATAGTATTATATAGTGTGTATTCTTTTTTTTTGTCTTTCATTCTGCATAATTATTTTGAGATTTATCTATGTTGTTGTGTGTATCAACCCATGAACAAAGTATTTTTCCATTTTTTTAGGTTGTCTTTAATTTTATTTAGGGATATTTTATATTTTTCAATGCACAGGTCTTTCAGATTTTTTGTAGAATTATCCCTAAGTATTTCATTTTTGGGGAAACTATTGTAAAAGACACAATTTTTAAAATTTCAATTCAATTCAGTTTCTGATTGTTGCTGTTATAATTGGTTAGTACAATTAATTTTTGTATAATGATTTTCAATTATGTAAGTTATATTTGATATTGTAATTATATATTCTGCAATTACGCTAAATTCACTTACTAGTTCTAGTAACTATTTTATAGATTCCATTTGGTTTTTGAACATAGATGGTTATTATGTCTGCAAACAAGGACAATTTACCTCTTTCTTTCCAATCTGGATTTTTCTACTTATTTTTCTTGGTGATTGCACTGTTAGTGGTGAGAGTGGACATTCCTGTCTCATTTCTGATCTTAAGGTGAAAGCATTCAGCCTGTCACCATAAGTATGTTTTAGCTTTAGGTTTTTCATATGGTTTTTTAGTTTGTTAATATGGTGAATCACACTGATTGATTTTCAGCATCATACCATTCCATGTACGTGGCCAGAGTCTTTCATTCATTCATGGGTTTGCTAAGTAGAGTTCTGTACCATCTTTCTTGCATAATTCACATCCCTAATGCATCCTCTACAGTGGAGGGAGATCTTAGACATTTGTAAAGTGTGGAATCCTTCTAGATTTAAGAGCGTTTGCTTTTGTCAATTTTTTTTACAGTTGCCTTGCCCATACCTAAATGAAGAACAGTTTGTCCTTAAGTCTTCTGCCTTTAGTGAGTGTTTCTAGAACATTCTTCTTGGGTTTTAGAGCTATAACAATTCCTTTTCCATGTTTCTATTTCATCAGCGTAGATAATGGTTAAATACTAACAGTATAACCAGAACACCCAGCAAAACTGGTGTAAAAAGAGTTGGAACCGGTTACAGCAGCGTGTTGCTGAGGATACAGCTCCACTGGTTACAGCAGCGTGTTGCTGAGGATACAGCTCCACTGAGGAGAGCAGAAGCGTGTGGGCAAACTAGAGACTAGCCAACCAGATGCAAAGATGTAGGGTGTGTGGTATCACTCAGTAAGCTGCATGGAGAGCATAACAGAAAGGATTGGTTACTCCAGGAAATAAGGGAAACGGAAGTTGATTGAGAGTTTCTAGAACTCCTTCATTGTATAAACAGTACTCCTAACCTTCAGCCTCCAGTGGGCAAAATGAGCTTTTGGTCACAAGGCCTACTATGTAAGGAACACAAATAAGTCAACTCTGATTTATCTTCACAGGTTGAAAAGTAACCATGACCTAGGGTAGCTCCTTACATCAGATTTAACTACAATGATAGCAAATAACATGTAGTTGAGAGAACCCTGGATTTAGGGTCAGACGAGTCTGATTATCAGCAACTCTCTCTGTGTTGTTGAGCAACCTTGGGTAAGTTAATGTTTCAGAAGGTCATCTTGAAAAATAAATGTGCATTTATTTTGTGTCAGTGTAGGTATCCCTTCTTTGTGACTTAGATCTCCATTCCAAGATGTACGATGGTGCATTGTACCCAACCGTGCGATCTTTCGGTTTGAAAGTCCCCCACCTCCAGCCCTTCACAGTGTTTGTTGCAAGTGAAGAAGGCAGAACATCCAAGGCACGGGAAGCAGCTTGAGCAGGTTAGGAGGCAAGGAAGTAAAAAGCTTGCATGGGAAGATGCGAGCAGTCAGGAGTCGGCATGGTGGGACGGTGGTTCATGTTGAGGTAGAGTGGAGGCAAGGTTGAAAGGCACACCGGGGCATGAACATGCCAAGCCTTAAAGACTGAAGGAGATTGGTAGGCAGTGGAGAGCCTTTGAAACTTACTTTTGAAGGGAGCACCATGGTGAGAGCTGTGCCAGAGATTCTCCAGCCTTGATTGCATCACAGTCACCTGGGAGCTTGTTAAAAATACATATACCTCGGGCCCCGCCCAGACCTGCTCAATCCTAGTCTATAGGTTGGGGTCAAGGCATCTATATGTTTAACAAGCTCCCCAGGTGATTCTAATGCAGGCCAGAATTTAGAAGCCACTGCTTTAGAAGGTTAATCTGGCAGCAGTGGGCAAGATGGATTGGAGCCGAGAGAGCCTGGAGGTTCGGAGACGGGCTAGCAAGCGGTTGCAGCAACAATCCCGGCAGGAGGTAATGAGGTTGGGGGTGTGGGATGGACAGGAAGAATCAGATAGGGGAGGTGTTTTTGAGAGGCAGTCGGCAAGGACTGGGTGGCCAATTTGATGAGGAACGTGAGAGAGAAATGGGACTTAACAAATAACGCTGAGGTTGAGAGAAGCATTCTCCACGGTGCGAGGGGAGCGGTAACAGAATCCCTGGGGACCTGATTCAGATTACATACACCTGCTCCCCCTTCCACCCTCACCTTCCACACCTCTCTCCTCTCCCACAGCCCCTAAGGCATAGGTGGGGAGGGGCCACATCAGTCACTCGCAGTGCAGCACTGGTGTCCGGTGGGGGAAAGAAGCTCCTCCAGGTGACCCCTCTGAGTCTCTGTGACCACGAGATGAGGAGTGGTGAGGCCAGGAGGGAGGGGCAGGGGGTGAGCTCCACGTGGAAGGACAGGGCTAGAACTGACAGCACAGTGGGGTGTAGCTCTAGGAGCTGGGGCGCAGGAGCTCTGCTAGGGCTGCAGATGCGACGGGCCACCCCGCGGAGGCCACAGGAGAGACAGGTGAGACTGCAGAGAGAAGAGAGGAAAGGGATCCAGAGAGAAAGCTTCCGTTCAGTGGTCACGTGCAGGTGAAGGTCAAAGAAGAGCTGGTGGGAGGGGTACGAGGACACGGCTCTCTCTCCTTGCATCCGGGAGAGGCAGAGCTCTGGGTCTTCCAGTCGTCCCACCAGGCATGGTTGTGTGCACGGAGCAATTCTGTTCCCCAGGGCTGGTGGCACGTTCGTGTAAAAGGATCAGTACTCCATAGAAACACACAATGAAAAATTTCCTTTCCACACACCAGTGTCTGAGCTGATATACCAGACAAAGAGACTGACAGGTTTTTTACTATGATAACATTGCCCCCAGGTTTCTAATCAACTCATGACCCTTCTGTACACATTTTTGGCCCAGCACAGCCAAATATGAGGTATTAGAAATCATTATAGTGCTTTGGGGTCCTTGCTCCCCCCTCAAAGTTCCAGACATTCTGCCTGTATTTTGTGATCTCACGCTGTGAAAATAGGATGTTGTGTTTTGGAGGCACCTGTAGGGTGCCTGGCAATTGGCACATCTTAACTAATAGAAAATATATTGACTGAATGACAATAGAGAGGAAGAACGTTTGTATCAACCCAGGAAGTAGAGAATTACAGAGAAGATGCTATTTATGGAGCTGTGAAGCTGCGGTTCTTGACATGACCGTCATAAAGACTGGCCGCTCCTGGCATTGGCCGGCCTCAGCTGGGACTCATAAAGACTGGCCGCTCCTGGATTTGGCTGGCCGGGGACATAGGTCAGGTGCCTCAGAGCGCTCTGTGAGGCCGATGCTGCACCACATTTTACTGTGAAAAGGGCCGACACATGTAAAACTTTATAGTTTATCTTTGAATAGCCTTGGTACTTATCTCACTTTCTGAGTAAGGAAACTGAGGCATCAACTAATGAAGAAATGATTCCCTGGTCACACAGCTCATGGGTTATTGGGAAGGAGATTTAACCTAGTGTTTTGGTATGTAGAGTGCAGCACACTTTTCCAGAGGGGCTTTTTTATGGGACCCGTTTTAGGTGAAGGCTTTGAAATTAGAGAAAGCCTTGCATATGTAGAAGGAGCAATGTGTGAAGAGTCACTGGGCTTGGGTATAACTTTCATCCCACTTCCTAACTGTGTGACCTCGGGCAATTTATTTGACCTTCAGTTTCTGTGCTTCAATTTCAGTTGTTAAAGGAAGGTAGTCATATTTATCTCCTGAGAGTAGTTTTGGGAATTAAATAGGATGGGACCATTACAGTGCCTGGTGCATAGTTGAGCCCCCATAATTAGTAACTGTTATAATAATTACCGGGTTTCCCACTACCATCAGTTAGAGACCTCGTGCACTTCCCTGGATGCACCTGAAGAGAGAGCACCTTTTTCATTGTTGGCATTCCTAGTTTGAATTTTAAATATTTTTTCCCGTAGAAGTGTTATAGCTGGATGGAGCTTGGGTATAGGTGAAATAATCCTGTTAATGAATTCTGTCCTTTAAGGCATTTATATGCTGACTAGGGCATTTTGGATGGGCCTGGGCGCCATAATTTCCCAGGAAAGGTGCCCCAGGAAAGTTCATTTGTAAACCCCTTGTTTACAAATGAACTTTCACTGAGCCACCTGCTCAAAAGTTGCAGCATTGCTAAAACACTGCCTTGGGCAGGGTATGTGATCACAAAATGAATAAGAGACAGCAGGATGTGCGGATTTCCACAGCACCAGGAAGGGCACTTTGCAGTTTCTTGCCAGCACCATCCCAGGCAAAAATGCAGCCAACCAAACCAGCCAAGTCAGTACTTGGAATTATGTCAGGAGGCTCGGCCAGGGTCCCCCCCGCCCCCCGCCCCATCCCACACCTTGGGTCCCACTGCTGCTCTCAGGGGTGATAGCTAACGGGAATGCCATCCCCTGGCACTTCACGTTGAAACAAACTGGAAAACAGCAGGGTCTTTCTGTCATCAGATCATCGGCCGCCTGCCTCGCATCTGTCTGACTGCCTACCATGGCCAAGGGTCTGCCTTCCAGTGAGCATCCTCAAATGTAAATATACCCCAACACCCCGACTCTGGGGTTTCAAGGCTCCCAGCCATTTTCCTCCTCTCACTCTCTCAACAAAAGAAATTGCTCAAGAAGGGGTGAAGGACCAGCCCTCTCTCTAGCTCCCTATGGCGTCTCATTTCCCGAAGAAACTGAGCAGAGCCACAAAAGAATAAATAAGGAAGGCTTGGCAGTATGTTCTGATGCAGAATTCATTACAGCTTTGTGTATGTGCTAGACGGGTTGGGTCCTCTTAAACTTGTGTAGATACTGCAGTCCTTTCTGTTCAACCTTTGTGTTTAGAGAGAGGTTTTGGAAGGAGATCAAAGATGTCACATTACCAGCCTGATTCTTAAAGAATTGGTTGGCGGAAAAGCTTGAAAATATTCACACCCAGGTTCAAAAACAAGAAGCAGGAATGAGTCCAGAAAGCTTGGTGACATGGACAGCAGTTGTAATATTTTTTAAGAGAACGAGAATTTGAATATCTTCTGAATATCCTCTCTCTCCTTAATCTCCACATGCATTTTCTCTCTCTTTCTGAGGGCTTCCATATCCCAGCCTGTATTTTTTCTTGTTTTATAACACCTGCTAGGCCTCAAGTGTATAATCCATCATTTGTCACTCTACCCTCACCCTTCTGTGGGCAGAGGGTATCGTAGGGGTGGTTGGATTCTGTCAGGATCGGAGCCTAAGTATAAGTCCTGGCTTCTGTGCTCAATTGTTGTGTGACCCTCAGACAGACCACTTATGCTCTGAGTCTTAGTTTTCTCATATGTAAATTACAGACAATGAAACTTATCTCAAAGAATCGTCAGGAAGAGCAAATGCATTTCAGACATATTTTGCAAGCTTATCACGCGCCGGGGACATAAGTCACATCCTAGCCCAGCACAGCCAGCCCATAGCACAAGCTTATAACAGTTCACTTCTTTCTTCTCCAGCAATGGTCATCTTATAAGGAGTTTTCTTCAGGTGTGGTTTGTGGGCACATGTACTGCATTTTTAATGTACTTAGAGCAGTGTTTATCAATCTTTTTCCTTATAACCCTCTCCCCTCCAAAAAACCTTTTTAGACATTTTAAAAAATGACACCTCCACCGGCACTTCCCTGGCGGTCCAGTGGTTAAGACTCTGCACTTCCACTGCAGGGGGCACGGGTTCAATCCCTGGTTGGGGAAACTAAGATCCTGTCTGCCGTGCAGCGCAGCCAAAAAAAAAAAAACAAGACACCCCTCCGCCACCCCCACCATGGAAGTAAATACTAAGGAATGATATTTGTAGGCTAGGATTGAACTTCAAAGGGCCAGAGTTTTTGTCATACATGATTTTTTCACTCCCGAGAACTTTTTTTTTGCCCCCTTTGAGGGCTTTATAGTGCCCCTGTTGGGATATGTATAAAGATTTTGAAAATGCATGGGGGACTTCGTCTTCTTTCTTCTGTATCTTCCCTTCCCTCCTCACAGTAAACCATCAATAGAGCTTGTTGGTTTGTCATCCAGTTTCCTACATCTCCTGACCTCTCCCTTACGTGGCCTTTATTCCTGCCCATCTCTCTCTGGCCTCCAGGTGATGAAGGTGCTCACATTGTCCTAGGAAATACTCAGTTCATTCTCTTTGTTTTGAAGGATCCTTAGTCTCTTCCACTCAAGGGGGAATTTTCAGGGATAATTAGTATCAGTGAACTGAGAAGCATATCAGGTTGCCTTTTCAAATCAGGGTTTGCTTTCAGCTTTTAAAGCATTTTTTAAAAACATGTATGGTTCAGGCACAGCGAGCAGGGATTATTTGAACACTAAGAGTGACTTGGCTGTGCTACCCACTACCTTTTAATGTCAAGTGCCTCATTACAGGGGTCTGGCCATATGCAGAGAAAATAGGAGGCCCTGTTAGCCTTTGGTGTGTTTTTTAACAGTTGTATGTTGCCTACTTGTCATTGTTATATACTTCAGGGTAATTTGCTTTATCATCTTTTCCATCTAAGACGATATAGGAAGAAAAGACAGTGCCACCGTAACCCAAACCCAGTGAACTGAGTTTCATGAACATTGTCTCTAACAGCTGCTTCTACCCAAATTCAGTAGGAATTGGAGGGCAGCAGCATAGTTTAAAACCAGAGCAGTAGTTCCTGCTGCAATTTAAAAATCCATAGACTGGCCTTGGAACCAATAGAAACCCTCCCCCTTTATGCCAGCAGCTTCCTGAAGAAGTCAAGAAATGAGTATAGTTCAGGGGAGATGCAGATATCAGCTCCATCCTACCCACAGCAGGAAATTAGAAACCTCTTTGGTTAACGCAAATGGATTATGATTTTTTTTTTCTGCAAGAGAAAAAGGGAGAGAGGAAAGAGGGTTGAGGTGGCATTGTATACCATAAAACTATATTTTTGTGCTAAGACAAGCAGTTGATGTTGCTCTATAAAATATAGTAAACACCTCCTCCCTGCCCTTTTGAATGTCAGTCAGAATTCAGAATCATGAAATTTTATAGTATTACTGGTTAGAAGGGCTTCCCACTGGGAGCAGATGCCATCTCTGTCTTCATAGACTCAGAGAAAGTCCTGACATGTTTCATGGCGTTCATACGTGGAAGTCTGTGAAATGGAAAGGAAAACAGCTTTTTCTGTCAACCTGTCACTGATATAAGCTTTTACATTCCATCAGAATGACTAAACTTTAAAGCTGTTTTTCTTCAGTGCTGAGTATCTCTCAGAACTCCCAAGTGTTATCAGATTGATAGAGTCCCAGCATATGATAGAAGACCAAAGCATTTTGTGGCATGATATTAAAAATTCATTCCGATACCCGATAAAGCGTGGTTGACAAAAGTGTGAAATGGAATAAGGTAGAGTGCATTTCTTCATGGTTTATTGCCCTTGATTTCTCTACACAAAATAAATAGACAGAATGGACTAAAATCTCTTTTTTATGAAGGTGGGATCCTGGCAGCTGAAGGCCTGCTCATAAAAATCCTCTCTGTGCCACATACCTTGGCAGTGTTCGGAGTTGGAGGCAATGGAAATTTATTGCTGTTGTGTGTATTCATATCTCAGACTGAGTGAATATGTAGAGGCTGCTTTTATGAGATTGCTGAGACTCTGTTAAGAATAGAAAGAAAACACTTGGTTTTCTTTTCTGGAGCTTTTTTCTGGAGGGGGAGGGGACGGGTGGAAGGACTTGATGATTTTAGTGGTGTTAATGGTGGTGGCAGTGGCTTTGGTGGCAGTGGCGGCTCTTCCCCTGAAGGTATTTAAGAGAAAACACTCTTTTCATCTTTTCCCTTCCCCCTTATCTGCCTGCCATCTTGTTTTAAAAGCCATATAAAAAAGCAAAGCCTTTAAAGCTGCTGCAAGCCTAGTCCATGTTTTCATCTGTGTCCCTCCCTTTCCAGGCCTCCCTCTGCCTCTCTGACCCACCACCCCTTCCTTTCTTCTGTCCCTCCCTCCTCTCAGAGGACACAGTTAGTGAGAGGCTTCCCCCTGCTTCCCTGCAGCGGTGGGACAGGATGCCTCATTGGCTTCAGATATTAACTTCTGTGCTGAAAACCCGGTTGGAGCTGGTGTGACAAATGGATTTTACCTGCTGCTGGAAAACACAGGCCTGTCCCACCCCCTGCACACGGCACACACAGGCCCTTTTCTCCATCTTGCCGAGCCCAACCCAGGGAGCAGGGAACAGAGACCTGCCCCGCGGCACCATCTGTTCCCGGCAGCATCTATGTTGGGCCCTGGTGGTTACATCTGTTGAGAAGAACAGTGCACTTGATGAGTTGTTGGAAAGAAGTGTTTGGTCTCCCCCATCATCTCCGTTAGTCATTACTGGGCTGCTGGGCTCACGTGGGTATATCTGTGTGTGCCGCCTCTCAGGCCTCATCTGTATCAATTGGAAATCAGTCACTGGGAGTTAGTTGCAGTCAGCAGGGACCCAGGGCATTTTCCAGTGACATCAATTCTTCTGTTGCAGAAATTCAGGAAACAATTAAAATTCTGATGCGTTCCAGGGAGGATTTCAAATAAATCAGCCGAGAGCTGATACCTTGTAACTCTTGGTAGCAGAGCAAAATTAACAACCCAGCCACATCTGTGTACTGTATGCTAAAGTAAATAAATTAGCCATGCATCACCTCCAATAGAGGAAGCAGCTGGCTTGTTCTCAACCTTTCCATAAGTACCCAAGAGCTGCTGATTTGTTAAGTTGTCATTCTCCTTATGGACATCTAGGACTCTCTGCATTTGCCAAAATGGAGCTGTGGCCAAATACCAGTAAGTTACGGAAAATCCAGGCACCGATTAAACTCAGTTATAGCTCCTAACTTACAGCTCCGAACAGCTTGCAGAGCAAAGCTGACGTTGTGAGCCACGCTCAGTGAGGAGGACATATAAGATACAAGTAGATTTGGCAGACAGTTTAGGTAGAATTTTGTCTGAACTTGAGGATTTTAGAGTATTAATCAGAGAGTCAGTATTTCTTCCTCTCCCCGTAGGCTAAATGCCATGTGGAAGAACTTGTGTTAATCATCCCTGTTAATCACAGTGCTACCCACCTAGGCTTTTCCAGGCTCCTTTTTGCAGCTATCTCTGCAGGGATTCTGTATCCTCCTGCTTGCTGGCTTCTTTTTACCGACGGCATAACAAGGGACAATGGACCCTTGAAAAATGAAGATCTCAGAATCACCCCAAAATAAAAGCTATGCACTCTACTGAAATTCTAAATCCATATCGTGTATGTGCCCACATGCCAATATGTTTATATATGTGATTGTTTATCAGCATTCAGTGTTATTTGTTTTTCCTACAAAGATGCATGAAATTTTAAAATATAAAGAATATAGTGGCTGGAAAGCAAAACAGCACATAAAAATTGCCCGCCTTTCAAATTCACAGCATTGGGAAAGAAGGGGCAAGTATGGTGTTCATCAGAGTGGCAGCTAAGAAAATGATTCATGGGATGGTCTCAAGATGAACATGAGAGTAAAACCATTAGGCAGAACCAAGTGAGGGCATTTAAGATGGGTGGAGAGTGAATGCCATCCCTAGACTCTCCCTGTAGGAGGACAAACTATGGGAAAGGTCAAAATAAATAAGGAATGGAGGAAGATAGGAAGGCCTAACCAAGGCAGAGAGGACGGGAACGTACCCACTTGGCTGTTGTAGTGCTTACAGTGCCTGGCGCATTCTGGGCTCAGGGTACAGTCACTGGCAATCATCACAGTCTTGCCGAGAGAGTACAGCTGTAAATGATTCGCCCCCACCTCCCCAGTCAGCAGGAAGCTGTTTGCGTTTACTAATGAGTGGAAATATTCAGGCACTATTACACCCAGGGATCAGTGGGAGAAGCCAGTTAGGGGCCAGTGTCCGCTGGGGTAGGAAGCTCTCGCACACACCTTGCCGGGAGCTTCCTTCGCCCACCGTGCTGGTTACATCAGGCATGCTTGGTGCTCTGCAGCCTTCCTATTTAGACACGTGCCCCCCAAAATTTCACAGCAAGCACAAGAATTAGCAATCCCCGCAACCTAAGGAGAATTATCTGCTGTCCCTAGATGATTGTCAAAAATATGCCGATAGCAATGCGAGGCATTATAAATCCTTCCAGGTTGGTTCTGACCATGTTGTAGAAGTAATTTCAGCTGGCAAGTCACATGGAAGAACAGCTTTGAAAACAGTGGTGTGCACAGCCCTGAAGGTTTCAACTTGGCTAATGTTCTTACTACCTTATGGCACTAGTTTGGATTGTAGCAAAGGTACCAGAGAAAATGTCTGAAGTCTGGATTTGCCGTGTGTGTGTGTGCGCGCGCAGGTGCGTGTGCATGCAGTCGTGCATCTACGTATATACTCTCACCTCTGAAAAACAAAGTATCTTAAGTATAACCATATATCACTCTATTTGTACACCCTTGTTATAAGTCTAGAGGAAGACTGATCACTCAGTACACGTAAGGATGTTGGTACACACATGTACAAGTCAGGAATATCATGTGTACTTGATATGTGTACATGTCTGTTGTCACTTGGTGTACATGTATTTATGTTTGTACAGTAACTCATAGTAGGAAAATGACTTACACCTGGTCAGCACATATACGGGCCCAGACAAGAATGTAGACTATCAGTTTGGAGGAAGATTTGTCACTCTGTGGACATTTACACATGCAAAAATTCCCAAGATTTATCATATGGTGTATGTGCTTGTGGGCGTGTATGTACCTGTAAACGTGTGTTCTTACAAAGCCTTCTAGAGGCATGTAGGGTGCTGCTGCTTTGGGGAAGTGGCCGTTGCTTGCACAGGGAGCCATGTTGTCTTGGTTAGAATTTAATGAGAGAGTAAAGCCTATTTTAGGACAAACACAACTGTTAAATCAGAACAGCCTTAGCCTTTGATTCTGAGCTAATACTTATATTAAAACTTATATGAAAAGTTATATTAAAACTTCTAAAATAATATGTGTTATTTTTCATATATTCTACTAATGAAAATACTGCCTGGTGTTTCCTAGTGCGTGGGGACAGGGGATTAGGACCGTTGGTAGACCTTCCATTCAATACACCTTTCATAAATTATTCCTTTAACCATAAAGGGCATTCAGGAGCTGATCCAACAGGGAAATCAGACTCCAGTGCGAGGAACTCGGGGACCTTTTCCTGACTCATGAACGCTAGTAGTGCTCAGGGTGGGAAAAGCTTGAACTGAATGCCTTTTAAGTCAGACCCACTTCAGGAAGTTAGAAGCAGTTTGAAGCCATTATTTTCCCCTTGGCTGGGATGTGGGTGAATGCTTTACCTCTTGCCCTTTATTTTTACAATTATGTCGTACGGAACCATATAATTGGTTTTTGTGTATATTTTAATTATTTTTACCCATCATCTGGTGTATCATTTGAGATTACTTTTGGCTGAAAGCAACAGTGTCATGGTTGATTTGTCTCTTATAAAAAGAGACCTGGGGCTTCCCTGGTGGCGCAGTGGTTGAGAGTCCGCCTGCCGATGCAGGGGACACGGGTTCGTGCCCCGGTCCGGGAAGATCCCACATGCCGCGGAGCGGCTGGGCCCGTGAGCCATGGCCACTGGGCCTGCGCGTCTGGAGCCTGTGCTCCGCAACGGGAGAGGCCACAACAGTGAGAGGCCCGCGTACTGCAAAAAAAAAAAAAAAAAAAAAAAAAGAGGCCTGGAGTTAGGCCACAGCCAAAGATGCCACAGGAACCTATGTGCCTCCATGGAGAATGCAGTCTTTGCGTTTGTCGCCTCACAGTCATAAGATGACTGCTACAACTTCAGACCTCACATCCTGAATCTGGGAAGGACAAAAGGCTTTCTCTTACGAGACCTCGCCTTTTTATTCAGGAAGCAACACCCTCTCCAGCGACTTCCAACTATATCATCATTGCCCAGAGTTATATCAAATGGTCCCCCTACATGCAAAGAAACTAAGGAAATAATTATTTTTATTAAACGTATTGCTGCCCTGAACAAAATGAGGTTCTGCAAAAGGTTATTGATGGACGGTGTATACCCATGGCCTCTCAAAGTTTGCAGTATCAGGCCAGCCTTCATTATTTCTAGTGTAGCAGAGATATGCACAACTCACCATCAGACCTCGAGAAAAATCCTAACAGAGCAAGTCTCAAGAAAGGTAACTAAAATGATCCTCAGAAGGGTTTACTACCAGATATGGATTTTTAGTCTGGAAACAAGTACCTAGAAAATGGCCCAAAGATAATGTCCATGCAAATAGTAAAAGAGCACAGCCTGGGTAAACATATTGCTTACCAAGTCCTGTAATAACTAGAATTGTGAAAACCTGCCTGGACGTATTGAAAAACATGTCATACTAGTAAGAGAATTTTCAGTATAACATGCAGTCAACCTGTAAAACTCGTAATACCAAAAGTAATATAGCCAGTAAATATAACTATAGATTCAGAAGTATTTTCATACTGTCAATGGTTGACACCAATGCTCAGTCAATTAAATAATTATTGGGAACCTATGATGTGCTCACATGAGTAGTGAGCGGAGTATAGACTATATGAACAGATAGCTACGGAGTATAGCCTATATGAACAGATAGCTACATACAACGTGACAAGCACTAAACTGAGGCATGAATAAGATGGTATTAGGGAACACAGAGGACAGCCAGCCAGCACTGCCAAGGGCTACTGATAAACAAGATTATTCTCTTTCCTTTGATGTTTATATCCAAGAAGACAGTTTGGGCCTTGTCCCCCTGATAACCATCCCAGCATGTCTGGAATGGACAAGGGTGGAAGTTCGTATATGCTTATGTTCTTATTTTTAGCTTCCAGGTAATTCCAGTTAGGGACAGCAAAGAGTACTTGGTTTAATAACATAAGAACAAGTTAACTCTAGGTTTCATATCCTTCCGTTAATAAGGACATCCTTTTCATGGGTCTTTGTGTGCAAGGAATCTTTGTGTTGTTCTATGCATCTATAGAACAACACTATTCTGAATAATGAAACCGTTTAACCTGACACAGGCTTCGGTAGACATGACTTTTAAAGATGGGACCATTCTGAAGTGAGCTGCTTATTTTCATACAGGTTTTTCATGCTGTTTTGATAGTGGGAGTTTGAAATCATTCTGGCAGCTCACCAGATGTTTCCTTTGCATCTTCATTACTGTGTGGGTACAGATTTTCTGTATAATTATTAAAAGTAATTTATGTCCAAGCCACACCCCTGCCCTCTCTTAACACTGCTGCCAGTCCTGGGGAGTTAGGAGGAGAGCTCAAGAGAAGCTTGAGGCTTCTGCAGGCTCCTCCCCCTTCACTGATTGACATGTCCAAGGAGTCCTGTTCCTAGCAGAGGTTCCAGCATGAGTGAAGATCGAATCGATGCTCATCCTCAAACAGCCTTTGCACATTTAGGCAATTGTGAATGTTCCAGATGCCTGAAACTGACTCTATGACCAATATAGAGTATAAATTATTCTGGGCAGGTAGCACCTGTGTCTTACTCATTTCTCCATCCTAAAACGGAGGAGGTATTTGGTAAATGCTCAAGCAGAGATAAACAAGGTCTAGATTAGAGCCGGCGGTCACTCTGGGGCAAGCCAGCCTGTATAGAGATCTTGGTAAAAAAGTCTTGGGGAGCTTAGTGAAATAAGTCAGACAGAGAAAGACAAATACTCTATGATATCACTTAGATGTGGAATCTAAAAATAATTTTTTTTTAACTAGTGAATATAACAAAAAAGAAACAGACTCACAGATATCGACAGTGAATTAGCGGTTACCAGTGGGGAGGGGGGCAAGGTAGGGATAGAGGATTAAGAGGTACAAACTACTACATATAAAATAAATAAGCTATAAGGATATATCGTACAAGTACAGGGAATATAGCCAGTATTTTATAATAACTATAAATGAACTATAACCTTTAAAAATTGTGAATCACTATGTTGTACACTTGAAACATATAATATTGTAAATCAGCTATACCTCAATAAAAAAAAAGTCTTGGGGAGCCAACAACTATATGAAAACAAGTAAAGGGAGTCAGAAAAGACATCTAAAGTATATCAATGTTTCCTACTTTGTATTTTTACAAAGGACCTGCGTTTATTGGGTTTACTGCAGGAAACGTGATACACTTTGGAGGGTAATCATGAGAGAGGATGCAAGAGCAAGGGTCGTCTTGGGTACAAACCTGCAGTGTTTTCTTCCCCATGCGTCTTCCTCATTTCTCTTTAAAGTCACCTATGGCCAATTTCTTTTTTTTTAATTAATTAAGTTTTCCTCAATTTTATGAAGGAATAATTGACAAGTATAATTGTATATATTTAAAGTATACAACTTGATGATTTGACAAACATATACATTTGTGTAATGATTACCAAGATCAAAATTATTTACACATGCCTCACCTCACATAGTTAACTCTGTGTGTGTGTGTGTGTGTGTGTGTGTGTGTGTGGTAAGAATGCTTAAGATCTACCTTGAGCAACTTTCAAGCATACAATACCATATTATTTACTATAGTCGCCATGCTGTGCATTAGAATCGCAGAATTTATTCTTTTTAACAACTGAGAGTCTGTACCCTTTGACCTACATCTCCTCGTTTCTGCCTTCCCCCAATCCTGACAACCACCATTCTGTTCTCTGTTTCTAGGAAACTGGCTTTTTTTCTTACATATTTATATTGATATCTATTGAATATATTGACATTTATGTTGATATTATTTATATGGTATTACATATAAGTGATATATAATATTTGTCTTTCTCTGTCTGGCTTGTTTTACTTAGCATAATGTCCTCCAGGTTCATCCATGTTGTTGCAAGTAGCAGAATTTCCTTCTTTTTATGACTAAATAATATTGCATTGCATATATGTCACATTTTCCTTATCCATTTGTTCGTCCAAGGACATTTAGGTTGTTTTCATGTCTTGGCGATTATGAATAGTGCTGCAGTGAACATGGGAGTGAAGATATCTCTTCGAGATACTGATTTTATTTCCTTCAGGTATATACTCAGGAGTGGTATGGCTGGTAAATAGAACTTTTTCTGGTAATTTTTTGAGGAACTGGTAAATATGTTAGTAAATAGAACTCTTTCTGGTAATTTTTTTGAGGAACCTCCATACTGTTTTGCATAATGGCTGTACCAGTTCACAGCCATTGAACCTTTTCTTTACATCCTCACCAACATTTGTTATCTCTTGTCTTTTTGATAGTAGCCATCCTTACAGCTGTGAGGTGATAGCCCATTTTGATTTTGTTTTGCATTTCTCTGATGGTTAGTAATGTTGAACACCTTTTCATGTATCTGTTGGCCATTTGTATGTTGTCTTTTGAAATATGCCCATTTAGGTCCTTTTCCCATTTTTCAATTAGATTATTTGCTTTTTTTGCTGTTGAGTTGTATGTCATTTATATATTTTGGATATTAACCCCTCATCAGGTATATGGTTTGCAAATATTTTCTCCCATTCTGTAGGTTGTGTTTTTAAATTTATTGTTTCTTTTATACAAAAGTGTTTTAAGCTAAGTGTTTTAGTTTGATGTAGTCTCACTTGTTAATTTTAGCTTTTGTTGCTTGTGCTTTTGGTCTTATCCAAGAAATCATTGCCAAGACCAATGTCAAGCTTTTTCTCTATGTTTTCGCCTAAGAGTTTTATAGTTTCAGTTCTTATATTTACGCCTTTAATGCTTTTCAAGTAAATGTTTATGAGTAGTGTAAGATAGAGGTCTGTTTTCATTCTTTTGCATGTGGATATCCAGTTTTCCCAACACCATATATTGAAGTGTGTTCTTGGTGTCCTTGTCAAAATTAGTTGGCCACATATGAATGGGTTTATTATGGGCTTTCTCTTCTGATCCACTGGTAACTGTTTTCTACTGTTCTGATTACTATAGTTTTATAATATAGTTTGAAATCAGGAAGTGTGATGCCTCCAGCTTTGTTCTTCTTTCTTAATATTGCTTTGACTATTTGGCATCTTTTGTAGTTCCATACAAATTTGGGGATTATTTTTTTCTATTTCAGTGAAAAATGCTATTGGAATTTTGATAGGTGCTGCATTGAGTCTGTAGATCAGTTTGGGTAGTGTGGACCATTTCACAGTATTAATTCTTCCAATTCAAGACATGGAATATCTTTTCATTCATTTGTGTCGTCTTCAATTTCTTTTATCAGTGTCTTATAGTTTTCAGTGTATGGAACTTTCACCTCCTTGGTTAAATTTATTCTTGAGTATTTTTTGTTTTTGATGTTATTGTAAATGAGATTGCTTTCTTATTTTCTCTTTCACATAGTTTGTTGTTAGTGTATAGAAATGCAACTGATTTTTTATTGTTAATTTTTTTTTATTATTATTATTTTTTTGCGGTACGCAGGCCTCTTACTGTTGTGGCCTCTCCCGTTGCGGAGCACAGGCTTCGGACGCGCAGCCTCAGTGGCCATGGCTCACGGGCCCAGCCGCTCCGTGGCATGTGGGATCTTCCCGGACCGGGGCACGAACCCGGGTCCCCTGCATCGGCTGGCGGACTCTCAGCCACTGCACCACCAGGGAAGCCCTATTGTTAATTTTTTGTCTTGCAACTTTTGAATTCATTTATTAGTTCTAACAGTGTTTTGGTGGAGTCCTTAGGGTTTTCTATATATAAGATTGTATCATCTGCAAACAGAGATAATTTTACTTCTTCCTTTTCAATTTATATGCTTTTCATTTCTTTTACTTGCCTGATTGCTCTGGCCAGGACTTCCAGTACTATGAGGAATAGGAGTGGTAAGAGTGGGCATCCTCTTCTTGTTCGTGATCTTAGAGGACAGTCTTTTAACTTTTCACCATTGAGTATGATGTTAGCTATGGCTTTGTTGTATATGGGCTTTATTATGTTGAGGTACATTCCTTCTCTAATTTATTCAGAGTTTTTATCATGAAAGGGTGTTGAATTTTGTTAAATGCTTTTTCTACATCTATTGAGATCATATGACTTTTATCTTTCACTCTATTACCGTGTCATATGTATTGATTTGCTTATATTAAACCATCTTTTCATCCCAGGGATAAATCCCACTTGAGCAAGGTATATGATTCTTTTAATGTGCTGTTGAATTTGGTTTGCTAGTATTTTGTTGGGGATTTTTGCATCTGTGTTCAACAAAGGTATTAGTCTGTAATTTTCTTTTCTTTTCTTGTAGTGTCCTTGCCAGGCTTTGGTGTCAGGGTAATGCTTGCCTCGTAAAATGAATTTGAGGTGTTCTCTCCTCTTCAGTTTTTTGGAAGAGTTTGAGAAGGATTGGTATTAATTTCAATTAATTCATTAATTTTAATTAATTTCAATGTTTGGTAGAATTCACCAATAAAGCCATATGGTTCATGGGCTTTTATTTGTTAGGAGAGTTTTGATTACTGATTCAACTTCCTTGCTTTTTATTGGCCTGTTCAGATTTTCTATTACTTCATGATTCAGCCTCGGGAAGTTGTATGTTTCTAGGAATTTATCCGTTTCTTCTCAGTTATCTAATTTGTTGGCATATACTTGTTCGTGGTCTACAATTTCTTTTTAAACATTTTTGTTCTTACACAATGCTTTTCAAGTGAAAAGAACATGGAGTCTTCTGTCATATTCTCCCAGATTTGAATTTGAAGGAGCTGAGTAACCTTTCTAAAATTTTTCCACGTTTGTTAATAAGAGTAATATTATTCAACCTGTAGGGTTAAAATAAAGATGAAATGTGGTAGCATAGAGCAGCTAGCCCAGACAGCACCCACAGGCTCTCGTCACATGTTACCTTCCCTCTGCCCAACGCTCCCTAAGTTCAGTGGCCCATCGTGTAGAGCAGCAGGTCCAGAGGCTGTGAATTATTTGTGATGTTTTTCCAAGGCCTGAATGGGGAGAGACATTTTAATCAATGCACCAGCAAAACTCATCTAGAGATGAACATATAATTAGTGACCTCTTCCTATGAGGGATAATCCACAGTGGGCCTGACGGAACCGGAATTTGCACATGAGCAGTCGGGGCATGTATATCCAGTCAGCTCTGTGTCCCTGAAAAGTGGGAAGCAAGAGGCATTTGTAGCTTGGTCACAAACTGGTTGTCAGACACATTACGCCTGCATTCGTCGGGCAGCCCTTCAGAATGAAGTGTCAGGAGGGAGGTTTAGCGGTAGGGGAGACAATTATGAGAATCTCAGAGGTGAGAAATAGAGAATTCTGCTCACTGCCCAGGAAGGAGAGAATATGGCACAGAAGGAGGGCAGGGAAATGTGTTTCCTGACACGTGCTAAAAAGGCCTGTCATTTACTGAGTTCCCTCTTTTGTTCTCTCAGGCTAAGACTGAGTGAGAGGATGCTTTCAGGGGAAAAGAAATATAGCTTAGCCCCAGTGGATACTCAGGAAAAACCCCAGGGCTCACGGCACTACTAGAGTTAGCCTGTCGTTTAGTTCACCAGCTTTCTGGCCCGCCTGATTTCTTTAGAGGCTGTAACGGATGCTACCAAGTCTCCCAATGCAGTGGGTGCAGAGTGGCGGGCTTCTTCACTTTGGGAGCAAAGAGCTCGCCATTTGGGGCTGTGTTGTCACTGTCGTCGTTCTCTTGGGGCTGCAAATTTCCACAGAGTAAACGGGTTTTCTCCAGGGAGCTCACTTACGCCCGTAGAGAAGAGTGTGGACTCCTTAGAGGCCTGCTTCACCTGACCCTCCAGTCCTCAGAGAGCATCAGCTCAGCCCCTGTTAGCTTTTCTTCTGGCCTTCTTGGGTCTGTTTGTCCCATATCCTGATGATGCCTTTCTTACAAAGATGAAGCTAGGCAAGCAGCCTAGGCTCTGGTCCCGGTTCTGCCACCACTAGCTGTGGAGCCTCGCCAGGTCATGCGCCCTTTCGGAATTTCCAGTCATTTCCACTGTAAAATACAGTCAGGCTGCCTGCCCTGCTCGCCTGCAGCTTAGTCTTGAGCATGGGATGATGTAACACACGTGCAAGTATATTGCGTAGTTCAAGGCGGTATTCAAATGTGTGATATTAGCAGACCTGTTGAGATTTGCCTTTTCCCATGAACGTGCAAAGTAGACCCATCTCAAGTCATTGAACTAGGAAAAGCTACATACGGTATTTTAAGTTAGTTTTGCTTCCGCTGACAAAAAAATGTTTCGGTTCAACCGTTTATGGTCTGGTCATCTACTACGTTTGTCCACCTAGCTGCTCCCCAAGGAGGCCTCCACTTGTTGGATTGTCTTACGGTCACAGCAACTTCAAAGTCCCAGCCACCTTCTTCCTTTCTTCTGTTTAGGGTGGAGAAATGTCTGTATTATGCCTGTGTCAAAGTTACAGAGAAAGTGAGTCAACCCAGTAGCTTTGTGTGGGTAGATCAGACCACTCAGAAGGCTCTTGAAACTTTTGCATGCACGCACACACGCAGGCATGCACACACAGACACACGTACATAAACCAATGCATATACATAAAGCAGTCCACAGATGAGTGGTGCTGTCCTCATCCAACCCTGCCTGCTGAGTTCTTCCCTGCTATTTGCAGGCTCCTCTGAAGCCTGACTTTGAAATCCCCTTTCCCTCGCACTCTACGTGTGTGTTAGAGAAGCCTTTTTTTTGTTCAAGTAGTTCTACAGTTTCACTGAATCTGCACACCTTTTGCCCCGGGATGGTTTCTTCATATGTTATTGGAGGATTTTAGTTTGTGCTGTCACGGAGGTGCCATGTTTGTTTGTTTACTCATATTTTCTTTCAGACAGTAATATATAATTTATGGTACAGGAGCAAATTTTTAGAAAGGAATGTGCGAACTTAAAAAATTTGTCATTTTCCACCCTGATTGCATATGATTTCATCTAATACCCAGCACCTTCAGTAGCATAACTGCTACAACCCATCACACTTTGGAAGGAAATTTGTTTCATATTTTATATTGTTTGGTGTCTCTTTTGTTGTAACGAACTAGCCTCCAGGAAACAGGAAGTCCCCAATTGTGAGCATTTCTAATATGAGTGACTACACACTCAGGCCCTTTTGCTGAACAAGAACAAGTAACTTGCTCTAGGTGGGCTCTTTTGAAAGAGTCTTACCCAAGCTAGCTGCTTTCCCCTTTCTGTTGGCTCCTGGCAGCTGGCAGCAGAAGCAGACATGCTTGCTGGAAAAGCGGCTGTCCTTGGCTTTCCTTGCTTCTTGGAACAGAGACCTTAATTCACTAGCTCCCTAACTACGGGGAGAAACAATGATTCTTCATCCCCATGAATCCTGTTCAGCATCCCTCAGAGGCCCACGAGAGAGGTTCTCTGTCCTACAACCTTGTCCCAGCTGCTAAGACAGCCCCGCCAGCACAGCGCCTGCTCCGGTCATGGTCTGCTCCCAAGGGACGGTGCCTCCTGTCAGCAGGCCCCTTCTTGAGTCCCTGGTGCTGGGAAGATGTGCCTGCAGCCTCCTGCGCCCTTGCCCCCCACCTCTGACACACACACACTTTGAGCCCGGGAGGCGCAGCAGCCCACTGAAACTCTAGTTAAAAGTACCAAGTTGCTGGAATGCCCAGGGAAGTGAGAATGAGCGGGCCTCACACAGGGAAGATTTGAAGCAAGCCTCGTGGCTTTTTAATAGCGTGCCAAAGCGGTCTCAGTGGTAGGCCAGCAGGGCCCCCAGTCTATCTTCTGTGAAAGGAGAAGGCCCAGCAGGCCCTGCCTAATGCAGACAGCCCCTCCACTCTGCTGGAGGAGACAGACTCCGAGATGGCAATCAAGGCTGGATTTGCCAACACATTTCCAATGATTAAAATGTAATTAGCACAACTGAGTGCCTCCTCCCCAGCTAATTTTAATACATGCTGTGACAGGCAGGCAGCCGGCTGTGCCTTTAGCCCAGCAGCAGATGGAGGCAGAGGCAGCGGGAGAGGAAAACCATTTTGCAATGTGACTATTCGCATCACAAAACCATCAGGGCGCTCAGCTCTTAGAAGGCCCTTGATGGCAGCACATCAAATTGGCGCTGTCATAGCTGACCGTGGCAATGGCAGTCATCCTTCATACTGTCCCAGAAGCACAGCGAGGCAATTTCTAGGCGTAACCCTTTAAGATCTAGAAGGGGAGAGAGAGAGACGTGGAGAGCACACTTATCGTCTCGCAGTGACAGGCGTGAGCTTTGCAATGTGCGCTGTGAAACCCACGCTCTTGGCAGCTTGCAAACCGTTACTTACATGTTCCTTTTCCAAGACACAGTGGAGTATGGTTCAGAAGCTTTGGAAATAGCTGTTTCTCCAAAAGGGAGACAGGCGTGAGCTGCCTTCTGTGTACTTTCTCCGAGCTGGGAAGGATAAGCTTTGCAGCCTGGGGTGGTGGGCAGGTTGGAGGTTTCCTCTTCTATTCCTTTGATCCCATGGAAACCTTTGAGCCGGGGGGCCTCTCCTCACGACCATCTGTTTCTGTCGTATCTTGAAGGGCACATTAGGCAAGCTGCAATGCCCGAAGGACCCTGAGGCCATGCTTTTCCTCTCTCACCTGCTAGCTCAAACACCTGGCCTTCGCCACCACTGTTTACCCTGTAAAGGAAACGGTCTCCTTGGAGGCTGAAGATCATTTGGTCTTCCTGGGTGTGGATTGTACAGGAGAGGTGCGGGGGGTACTTGTGTTGATTGGGATCTGTCACCCAAACGTGGTGGCACACGACCTTCACAGCAGCACGGTCATCTCCCACCGCAGGACAAAAGGAGCCAGGCTGAATAATAGAGAGGTGATTTGATGATGGTGAAGACGACATTCACCACCATTTATTGGACATTTACTGTGGCCTAGCACTATGTTAAATGCCTAAAATATATTAATTTTTCTCCTTTAACACTCACATAAATCTAAGAGCTACACATTATTTTTCCCATTTTATGGATGAGGAGACAAAGCCACAGCAAGTTTGAATAATTTACCCAATTACTTCTGTTAACGTCAGAATCTAAATCCAAACACATATGATGAGCTGGACAGTAAAAGTCCTCACCTAGACATGCTGGACGACAAAAATGCAGGAAAACCCTCTGAACAGAGAAATCCTTTGCTCTGAAAAACAATGACATTATTCTTTGCCATCTATTGACCGCTGGAGACCAGCACCCATCAGGCTCTCAGGGACTCTATCACATGGGTGACATTTTGTATGTCTCTATGTGTGTATCTTTTTCTCCTTTAACTAAAAAATAACATCACTAAAGAGATTTTTTTTTAATTACCGAGATTTAAACATGAAAATAATCCAAACTCTTTATCACTCAGACATAGACACTGTTAACACTTGGTGCATCTTTTTCCAGTCTTTTTTTCTTTCTACGTGTGTTTAGCAATTTCAAAGTAATATCGTGCATATAATGAAATGCATTTTGCTTCTTTTTTAAAAATAAATTTATTTTATTTTATTATTTATTTTTGGCCACATTGGGTCTTCCTTGCTGCTCACGGGCTTTCTCTAGTTGTGGCGAGCGGGGGCTACTCTTCGTTGCGGTGCGCAGGCTTCTCATTGTGGTGGCTTTCTTGTTGTGGAGCACGGGCTCTAGGCTCTTGGGCTTCAGTAGTTGTGGCACACGGGCTCAGCAGTTGTGGCTCACGGGCTCTAGAGAGCAGCCTCAGTCATTGTGGCGCATGGGCTTAGTTGCTCCGCGGCATGTGGGATCTTCCCAGACCAGGGCTCGAACCTGTGTCCCCTGCATTGTCAGGCGGATTCTTAACCACTGCGCCACCAGGGAAGCCCGCATTTTGCTTCTTTAATTGCAGTAGTAACAATAAAAGCAGTACTTTTCGTGGATTATGTTCTTACCTCTGCCTTAAGAGACAGATACTATTACCCTATTTTATTCATGAAAAAACAAAATTGAACCTGAGAGAGGATATGTAATTCACCCAAGATCACTTCTAGGATTTTTCTTTTAACTTTTCTATGACCATGATCATTTTTTCCTTTTTAGTAAAATTCCTTAGGAACATTATTTTTATGGGTAAACACTACACAGGTGCATCAGTCTGTTCCTCAATTTGGGGACATTTAGGTTCATGAAGTCTGTGTACTGGATTCATCCAGAGATTTAGAGAAACCCGGGTTCAAATGCTTGGGGCCTCTTTTCACAACTCTCTGACTCTTGGTGAGTTACTTCATGTCTGCAGTCCTAACTCTCTCACTGTAAATTGGAATACTAAACCCCACACCGTGGGGGTGGGGAGGGGTTCAGGAGGAGGTGTAAGGTTAAAAAAGGGAGTATATGTAAGCGTGTCATAGCGTATTTCCTGTCCCTTCCTATGTGCTGACAGTAGCCATGTAAAGAACATATTATCGGGTTGTTTCCTAACTGCATGATGAAATTTGCGGACAAATGCATATATACGTTTTTGTTCCATTTCGGATAGATAGAAAGAGAAAAGTTGAGCTAAACTATGAAAAACATTAAGGCTCTTTATGCACACTGCAGAATTATTTTGCAGAGAGAAAACTGACATTCCTCCACAAGTGGATGAGTGTCTGCATTACTACAACCTTGCCAACGCTGTGTATCAGCGTTTACATTTTTCTTCTAGTTTGGCAGATGAAAAAGAAATATATCTCCTTTTACTCTGCATTTCTTTGATTACCAGTGAAGTTGAACATTTTTTTCCCCATATGTTTATTAGCCATTTATAGTTCCTCTCCCATGAATTGACCTCTCTGCTTTTCAAAGGAAGGATGAGTCTCCAAGGGCTAGCTAGAGAAAAGATGCTCCAGTGATCATTACCACAGAGCCCTGGGGCCAGGAGTTGCAGGAAAGAGAATTAAGAGCCTCCTGGGACTGCCAGGCGACTATCAAGTAGGCTTCTTCCTAAACCAGAGCACGGCTTTCTACACAGCCAGCCTGCAATCAGTATTTGTTCTCTACCATTTCATTTGTTCTGTTAAGAAATATTTTGGATTTTTGAGAGCGGCTCTTCACATTCCACTCAAGCCAGTGCTTATAATTCTTTCCGGGGAGATGACCAGCATGCCTGTTCAGTTGGGATTTTTGCTCTGAGAGTCCCATCAGTTCACAGTGCATTGCTGTAGATCTTGCCTGAGTCTTTTACGACCCCTGCCATCCAGCCAGGGGCTGTGACTGCTCTGTAACCTTCCTAGATTTAAACCCGTTGCTTGCGTTCTCCTCGTAGGTTACAGAGCAGCAGAGCCCATCCATACTGATGTCTTAATATCATTCTCTCCTCCTTGGATTTAGAGAGTAAAATAAACCCTCTGCCACAGAAGTGCTTATTGATTACTGAAGTACATAATAAAGCCTAAGAATAAACTAAGACCAAGTAATCGGGCCTGTTCTTGGGAGATGACAGTAAAACCCTGGCCAAGGCAGTCTCTGAGGGCTGCCTTCCACGTTGGAGCTAGGAGGCCCCCCTTTTAATTAGGCGTCCAAATGGTAAGCAGTGAATGATAGAAACCAGACAAAAAGAGTACATACTTAAAGCAATTATACTCCAATAAAGATGTTTAAGAAAAAAAAAAAAGAGTACGTACTGTATGATTCCATTTATATAAAACTCTAGAAAATACACAAACTAATCCATAGTGACAGAAAGCAGATCAGTGGTTGCAAGGAGAGGCATAGGTGGTTCAGGGAGGGAGAGGATGGGGGGATTAACGAAGGAGCACCAAGGAAGCTTTTGAGCGCAGTGGATGTGCTCACTCTCCTAATTGTGGTGATGGTTTCACAGGTGTATACATGTGTGTATCAAATAGTGCATTTTAAATATGGACAGGTTATTCATGTCAATTATATCTCAATAATGCCACTAAAAACATAGTAAGCAGTACAAAGAGACAATCCTTGGCTCACCTTGTGTTGGAAATTTTCTTTTCCATAAGAAGCTATATTTTAAGGAACATTTAGGAGGACTTGTGAGACTAAATTTTACCTTCACATTTGAATAAACGGGGGTTTCAGAAGACTGAAGGGTACCAATCAAACATAAAATAAAAAGGCATTCCAAAGGCAAGATAGCCCTCTTCATCCCTTTTCCTTTCTTACATCCGAACCTTAAAGGTGACTTTCTATATAATTATTTGCTAAAACAAAAGAAGCTGAGCCCTTTAGAAAATAGTATTAGTTCCCTTCTCCCCCTACTCCTTCTGCCGTTATATTTCCCCCACCCAGAGGAGAGGTCCTATAATGAAGAAATAAAGACCACTCCAAAATGTTGGCAGTCTAAAAGGGGACAGGCATTTTCAACACAAAGAGATGTTTGTTTTCCTTGCATTTTAACTCTTAATTTTTGACACAGTGGGGAACTCCAGCATGGCTGCCATTTAAAATGTAACAATGCCTTGGTGTTCTGATTGATTCTGTCGCAGGGGTGTTGTGACTGAAGGCCAGGAGACAAAGCAAATGAGGCCAAAGACAGTGCCTGCTGCTGAGGTGCTGGTCCATTTCTCTGCATCTGAATGTGTCTTTTCTCTGGCCCAACGAGGAGTCACTCAGGGAGACTGAAGCTGGAATTTGTACAACCTCTTTTCAGTCCCCTTGATTTTAATCAGAAATACACAATTATTCTTTTCCTCCAAATAGAGAAACTCAATCCCCATTTTAAATTCAATTATTGTAATTGCAGCATTCAGAAAAATAGCACATTCATTTTCTAATAAGAGATTGTGGATACCAAATTACTGCATATAGTATGTCAAAACAGGAAACTTGAGACTGGCAGGCCAGTGGGTGTTTTTATCTTGGCAATTTGTATTTTCTTGCAGACAATTTATAGTAATCCTACCCTTCCTTGTTTATGACATAGAAGACGGGCTTTTCAAGCCACCCTAAAATAAAGACTGTTGTTAGGTACAATTCAGTTTAAAATCCCAGTTATGAAAATAATGAATTCTAAGAGGGGCAAAAGTGAAGTACCTAATAAAGAGAAGAAGAAAAGGAATCAGGATTTGGGTCCTATGGGATGGCAGTCCAACACATCTTCAGATCTCCTTGAACTACGTTCTAACGTTTGTACATCAGTTTGCCCCAAACCATATTTCTATTCCTTTCACCGTCTTGCATTTTAAAAATAAAACAGAAAATCTGATTGGTGGGAAGTTGATAATGTGGCCATTATGTTTCAGCAATATGAGAGCACCCTGTTCCCTTTTCCTGTTTAATTCCAGTTGCTTTCGTTGGCTTGAAGTGAGTCAAATGTAAGAAGAAATACTTTAGGATTTTGAGTTTCCTGATTTCCTTAAAAGAATAACCTTAAAATCGGATTTTTACAAGTGTACAGTGTTATTCTTTTAGGATTTACTTTTAACCTCAAAATTATGTTCATGTTTTTCTCATAGACACTCTCAGACACCCACCATCTTCAAACACCTTAACATCCATTCCATCAACTACTGTTTATTTATTGACCTCCTTCATTAGACACTTCTTGTGACACTTTCCCTGAGATTTTTTTTTTTTTTTTTTTTGCGGTATGCGGGCCTCTCACTGTTGTGGCCTCTCCCGTTGCGGAGCAACAGGCTCTGGACGCGCAGAATCAGCGGCCATGGCTCATGGGCACAGCTGCTCCGTGGCACGTGGGATCTTCCCGGACCGGGGCACGAACCTGTGTCCCCTGCATCGGCAGGCGGACTCTCAACCACTGCGCCACCAGGGAAGCCCTCCCTGAGATGTTTGGCTCCTGTAGTTTATGAATTCATTCTTTCACACACATTTATTGAGCACCTACTAGGTGCCAGGTTTAGGAAGAGCAAGATGCAGGCAAACTCTGAGATATGTTTGGGGAAACTGACATAGTGTTGGAGGTACTGGAAACCAGCAGCTAAAATAATGGCCAGAGAAGTCCATACATATGGAAGAGAGAACAGACATGTCCACGTGTCCCAGAGAGGTAGACCTCCTCTGCTGAACTGCTGAGTTCCTACTAAGTGACAAGCACTTTAGTTATATTCTCTCAACTAATCCCCATTTTTGTAGTTACCAGAGTTAATGTTTTCAGAAGTGTGATCTCTTCCCAGGGTTACTCGGTTGGCTAATTTTGTTAGCTCCATCCTTAAATAGGCCTTGCATATAAATAAATCTGTGCAAAGGGCTATCCAAGTAGCTTCTAATTCTGATTGGTCAGGATCTCTGGACAAATTCCAAAATGGCTGGCTTCCTAGTTGCACCAATAGTGCCTCTTGATGTTTTTGATGTTTATTCTGTGTATCTGTCCATTTATTTACTTTTCCAGTTTGAATTTCAATGAACATCTTAATAATGTCAAAGCCCATAAGACATAGTTTGCACTATGCATAACCTACAAGTTTAGATTCAAAATCTTAGATCTATGCATTTTACTTTAGTCCCTATACACAGAGTTACTGACTACTATTTGACTGAAGAATAAGTCCAAACTATATTAACCTCCCAAACTGTGCATCAAGAACCGACAGGAATGCTTAGAAAATTGAATTCTAAAGGGTCTTTCCTTGTTGGTACTTTATCCATGAAATAAAGCCATTCATTCCAGTTGTTCTCTTCTTTGAGCGGGAATGATAGTTTCTGCTTTTGTTTGTTTGGGTTATTGTTTCCGTTTCTGTGTAGCATAGTATCAAGTCTTCAAACGCCTCCCAAGCAGAAATCCTTACAGAATATGATTTCCCCTCTGGCAATAAAATGATGGAAAAATCCACCCCAACATTTAAATGACTATTAAGTTACCTCATTTCTGTGTGTGATATAACATATCTTTCAGGAAGGAGTTGGAAAACACTATTAGAATTTCTCTCTGGCTACTTTCACATGCTTGAACTTATTTAATTCTCAAAAAAATCTTCTGGAGTATGCATCATCCACCTTTACAGGTTGAAAAAAAAAGGTAGGCTCCAAGATGTAAGTACCTTTCCCAAGACTGCATGACTGCTAAATTGAGGGGTCAGAATCTGAACTGAGGTCAGCGTGAGATTTAATAAGCACGTGCTATGTGCGGGTTCTGTGCTAGGTCCTGCTCTTAAGGGAGAGCCATCTCAGGGAGAGTGGAAACATGGCTGATGGGCTGCATTCACTGTTGCTTACGTCATCGAAACCTCTTTAGTTTCAGCTTGCCTCTACTTACCCTCTGCCAAGCCATCAGTCAGGAAGATGCTTGCTGGGAACATGAACTTTGGAGGACAGAACTGGGTTCCAGTACTACCTCTGCCCTTGGAAGCCTTCACTTCTCATCTTGAAAATGGAGGGGTCATCATACTTCCCTTCCAGGGCTGTTGTTGGGACATCCTTTTTTAATGACTGATAGCTGTGGGTTGGCATTTTTAGGGGAAAATGCTTTGAGATAGTGCCTAGTGAGAATCCCTCCCCAGAAAGAGCTATGCTGCAGAGATAGGAACCAGGCTTTTCCGGAATTGGCAGCTCAGAGCTGCTCTGCTGTTGTGGCTCCGCCTCTTTTTCCCTTTTTTAAAATTTTTTTGCCAGAGGTGGACATTGTCCGTTTGACAGGGAATTGAATCGTGTAGGCACCACTTAGCATGGAAAGCAGGAGTTTACATTCAGTGCCTCACAACCTTAGGGGCTTGAAGGAAGAATGGTTTGCAGCAGCTTCATTACCTAGGGAAAAAGAACTTGGAGTTACAAGCACTTTAAGAAAGATGCTTTTACTTTGCGTTTTGGAGAAAATAGAACAATTACCTACTGAAGGTGCAGTGGATGAAAAAACACCTCTGTCCCTACCACCCTGATCATCTAATCTGTTCAGATTTATTCTGCCTTCCTGAAGGTGATTCAAGCCAGGCTGTCCTTGCAGAGTGGCTGCACCAGTCCTTCCCCTGGCTGGGGCACATGGTGATCGCCTGAGGCTCCCAGTGAAAGACAGACATTTCCTACTGCTGAGAGGAGCTTCCTCTGAGGGCTGGAGCTCCACAGGAAGTATCTGATATGTGGAATGCGTTGAAGGAGGGTGGGGGAGGGAGTCCATAAATCATCAAATCGTTGTTGAGCATCTTTTAGGATCCTTAAAACTGCACTAAGCCCTGTGATGATTCCTAGGACACCAGACTACTCTCTGAGGAGCTCACCATCTGCCAGGGAACAAGACATATATGTGAAATCAGTGGAGGATTATATTCTATCTAAACTAGAGGCAGTTAGATTTCCAGCACCTGACACACATACTCTTTTTTTTTAAAATAAATTTATTTATTTATTCATTCATTTATTTTTGGCTGCGTTGGGTCTTCGTTGCTGCGCACGGGCTTTCTCTAGTTGCAGCGAGTGGGGCTACCCTTTGTTTTGGTGCACGGGGCTTCTCATTGCTGTGGCTTCTCTTGCTGTGGAGCACAGGCTCTAGGCGCGTGGGCTTCAGTAGTTGTGGCAGGCGGACTCAGTAGTTGTGGCTCGCAAGCTCTAAAGCTCAGTCTCAGTAGTTGTGGCGCATGGACTTAGGTGCTCTGCGGCATGTGGGATCTTCCCAGACCGGGGCTCAAACCCCTGTCCCCTGCATTGGCAAGCAGATTCTTAACCACTACGCCACCAGGGAAGTCCCAACACACATACTCTTAAAAACATTTTTTTTTAATTAAAACCTCACTCTTTGTTGAATAATGAATGAACAGATGATCTCTAACACCTCTTGAGCTCTTCCTGTGTGTCAGGCACTGTTCTAATCCCTTTTATGTGTACTACCTATATATTTATTATATATATTATTACTATATGTTTATTAATGCAGTGAATGCTCTCAGCAACCTCATGAGGTTGATGCTGTCAATAACCGCGTTTGATAGCTAATGAAACTGAGGCGCAGAAAGGCAGCTTGTTTGTCCAAAGCCCTACAGACAAATCACAGGTGGTAGAGGCGGGATTTGAACCTAGGCCATTTGGCTCCACAGTCACAGATGAAGGAGAGTAAGGTGGCCTTTTCAAGAGCTTGTTGGCATTTTGGTTCAGACGAAGAGCAACCAGGCTTTGTTATTAGCTCATCTGGCTCTGGCTTCCCTAAGACTTAAGCACCCTCCCCCTTTCTAGAACTCAGACCAGTGCCGGCCAACCCTGTGTGGTCCCACCCCACCGCTCCCCTGGCCCCGCCAGGCCTCTCCTTTGTCGTTTCTCTTACCGAGCACATTTCTAAATGAGGAAGGTTGCTCTGCTTTAAGGACATACAAATGGCTTGCCCTCACCTGTCAAGCATGATCCTTGTATTTTACCAGACCCATTATGAACGCAATCTTTCTGTCGAAAATTTGCATACCTCCTTTCTTGAAAAGTAATGACAGCAATTTCTTTCCCTCCGCTCACTTTCTGAGTGTCTCATTTAACGGCACCTGTGAAACCGACAGGCGCAGAGATGAGAAGTGAAAGAGAGCAGTTGATTAAATCGTCATCAAGTCGGGCCTCAGAAAGTCAATTCTGCTTGCCGTCTGCAATGATATCCTTTTATCTTAAAGTAATGAGCTATGGCACTTTTGCATCGGGTAATGCGATAAGTTCTATTAGCATGTTCCATTTGCCTCACAAGCAAGGGCAAGTCATTTTAGCTAGCTCATATCACTGCAATCAAAGCAATTGGCTTCCCAGGCAGAGAAGAAAGGGAAAAGGCTCAGGATGATTTCTGTGGATCACAACACAGTGGAAAAAAGAGACTCTTGTATTATTTTAACCCATGACATGCTTTTCCTCTTTCCTCATCAGTAAATTGGGGTTTTATTAGCTCACACGGGACTCTGAAGGACCAAGCTTTAGCTGAAGCAAACCTAGGGGGCTCAGGCCCCACCCAAAGGAACAAGCAACTATGATCTAGAAAGGGAAAATTGCAGCATTACAGGGGGTCACAAATAGAATCCTGCCAAAGAAGATAACAGAGAAGGTCTCCCTGGTAATAACACTGTGATCTCATAATAAACTCTTCCTTCACACCATCTTCAAAGTCATTTGTAATAGGTCCCCAGGCACGTATGGATTAATGCCATTGATGACTTCGAATCAGTAAATCAACGACAGAGAGGCAAAGGATCTGTTGCTTAAGCCTAAAAGAGGTGGCTTACAAATCACTGGGCCCTAGACTGCCTGTTTTACCTTTGGATAAGAAACTCATTTTTCTCATCTTGGCAATCACTGAGGCTTGTGAGCTCTGGGTTTTAAGTACATTTCATCTTTGGGGTTTATGTATGTTTATACCTGGCAAAATGTTACTTCCTTTCCTCTAAGGAAAAAAAAAAGTGCTGAACACTTCAGAAGTTTGCGAAATATCCATTTCTTCCCCTATTTCCAGAAACCCCACGGTATTTTAATGAGCTAAGTGGAAATTTACAGCATATAAATTGTTTTTTTTTACTATACCTGGATTTCCAGGTGACAAAAAGGAAAAAATTATTGAAAATTAATTTGTGAGCTGGAGTACTTCAGGCTGGACGACTGGATTTCTGGCAGGATATGCGCGCTTCTAATCAGTGCTCAGAATGAGCCTGGCGCACAGTAGTCACTTTAAAATTATTTACTGAGAGAAAATGTGTGATCATTTGAGAGACCCTGGAGGGAAAGTAAGTTTTCTCTTAGCCCCCTCAGATCACAATGGCTGTTTGAACTCTGGCCAGTTCAAGCTGAGAACTTGAAAAGATGCCAGATTCTGAGGCGTCCCCATATAGGAATGATAAGGTTACCAGCACAAAATTCCAGAAGCTTCTGAAAGTTCTCCATTTTACCTCCCGAACAGCTGAAGACTGACCTTAATAATATATAGACCTTATATTATTTTCAAATGTGCTCATTTTGCGACTGTCAGAAGTTTTGTTCTTATCTTTTAAACTATTGTTGGGAACACACATCTTTTGATTAGGCTTTCTTTTCTTTTTTTATCTTTTTTTTAAAGAGTTTTTTGATATGGACCATTTTTAAAGTCTTTATTGAATTTGTTACAATATTGCTTCTGTTTTATGTTTTGTATTTTTGGCCATGAGGCATGTGGGATCTTAGCTCCCCGACCAGGGATCGAACCCGCACCCCCCGCATTGGAAGGTGAAGTCTTAACCACTGGACCACTAGGGAAGTCCCCTACTTTCTTTTTTTTTTTTGAGCTATTTTATTTGATCAGACGTAGTTATTGTGGAAATACAGGGGAAGAGGAACCAATGACATCATTTTACAGTGAGAAAACCCAAACCATTTTCAGAGTTAAAATATTCTTTTTATTTCTAGGGCCCCAATAGCTTTAAATTTCACTTACAGTCCAAAGCCAGTATGAGAACAACGTAAACAATGTGAGGGACTTCTCTGGTGGCGCAGTGGTTAAGAATCTGCCTGCCAACGCAGGGGACACAGGTTCGAGCCCTGGTCTGGGAAGAGCCCACATGCCGTGGAGCAACTAAGCCTGTGCACCACAACTACTGAGCCTGCGCTCTAGAGCCCGCGAGTCACAACTACTGAAGCCTGCTCGCCTAGAGCCCGTGCTCCACAACAAGAGAAGCCCACACACCACAACGAAGAGTAGCCCCCGCTCACTGCAACTAGAGAAAGCCCTTGTGCAGCAATGCAGACCCAATGCAGCCAAAAATAAAAAATAAATTAATTTTAAAAAAACAATGTGAAAGGAGGGCTTTGCGGAGTGATAAAAGACAGACAGCATCAGAGTTGCCATATGTGGTACAAAATACTGCCCGGTTTTTGCATGTACAAGGAACTCGGCAGATGGGAAGATGGTGGTGTACATGTTTTTAGTCACCATGCTGCTACCTCACTTCTTTAAATAAGAAAGTAAGTGTCATGTTTTCTGCAGGTGGCTTCTTCTGAAATTGCTTTTAGGTGAGGGATGTCTTTACCATCTTAGGGAAACCGCCTGCCCCAAAGGGGAATCGATTCGTTTTGTCACTGGCAAAGTGAAATTGTACTTGATGTTAGGTGCTATAGTTTACAAGTTGGGGTTCTCCCTCATTTTCCTCTCATTTCCTTTAGGCAGAAAGAAGAATAAAATAACTTTGTTCAGCCGTGGTGTTCAGCCCTGACATCTTTGGTGGCAATGATAAATGGATTTGAGATACGAAATAACTGTTCCAGCAAGGTCCATTGAGCAGAATAGAGAGCAGTGCCCTCCTCAATGTCATTGTGTGTGATATATTCAATGATTGCCACTTTCTGCTTAAGAATGCATTCCATCACAAGGTCCCTGGAATTCCATCTCGTTCCCTCATTCTGAGTGAGGCAGAGAGGTGTCGCAGACCTTAGCTTATTTCTATATGTATCAGAGTCTTAAAACACAGATGTTGAGATTCCCAAATGGAAATGAGAAATGTTTGCTTTTGAAGAAGTACAATAAAATCCTAATTATGTCTCGTCTGGGCCTTTTAATGGAAGATATTTTCTCCTGGGCCCCAACTCCTTTGGTTCTGCCAATAATTGTAGGTCTGCCCATTGTGTTCAGACATACATCCCATTGTATTCAGCAGTTAGTCAGTGTTTCCTGTGCCTTCTTTCTTTGGAATTACTTGTCTTTCAAATCATAGTTAGCTTATGCTGCGTGAAACCAAGAATTCTTAAGATGAGTGAGAGGGATCTATCAACATGATTGAGCATCTGCTGTATCTCAAGGCCTGGAGAAAGATGAACAAGGCACTGCCCTTTACCTACACAGAGCGCACGCTGTGGCAGGGAAGACTGTTGTGGCCAACAGTGAAAATACAGTTTTGTAAGGGATGGAGACAGAAGCGGTTAATTCTAAGAAGAGTACTGGAATTCTAAGAATTCCTTTTTATTTTTTTGGCTGCATTGGGTCTTCGTTGCTACGTGCAGGCTTTCTCTAGTTGGGGCGAGCAGGGGCTACTCTTCGTTGCAATGCGCGGGCCTCTCATTGCGGTTGCCTCTCTCGTTGCGGAGCACAGGCTCTAGGCACACGGGCTTCAGTAGTTGTGGCTCACGGGCTTCAGTAATTGTGGCTCACGGGCTCTAGAGCGCAGGCTCAGTAGTGGTGGCACACGGGCTTAGTTGCTCCTCGGCATGTGGGATCTTCCTGCACCAGGGTTCGAACCCGTGTCCCCTGCATTGACAGGTGGATCCCCAACCACTGCGCCACCAGGGAAGCCCTCTAAGAATTCTTAAATTCTAGGAAGAGTATTGGAAGATTCAGAGGAAACTCTGTTTTTAAAGGTAAATAACAAGTTTTTAGGTAGAAACTTGGAAGAATAGAATTCCAGGCAGAGGGCATTGTTAAGTGCAAAGATGGAAGGGCCAGAGGGTGTGACCGAGTGTGCTGGGGTGTGACTGGAGCGAGGGATGTGTTAGGGTGATACCACTCAAAGATGCAGACCAAGGCCAGTCTGTGAGCTGTTTGTAACTAATCCACTGTGAGGTTAGTATAGCACTTGAGAGTAAGCATTTGGGAACTTTTATAGCAATTCAGTAGAATAATTTTGTATCTCTTAAACCTAACAGTAACATATTTTTACGTGTCTTTGCTTTTTCATTTTTCCAGCAATTTATTTTTTATTATATCTTACAAAGTATTGGTCTAAAACGTATTGGAAATTAGAACAAAAACAAATGGTCCTTCTCCAAAGAAAGCCCGAGAAGCACTGTGTTGGAGGGGCAGTGGGGAGTGGGAGAGTTGGAAACAGCGTGAAGAGTTTTCATTGCCCTCTCGGCCATGGGAAGTGTCATGATCAAACTGGAATTTAGGAAATCCACTCCGGTCAGTAAGGACTTGGATTAGAAACGAAAGAGACCGTAGGCCCTGGAAAGCAGTCATTAGCCTCTTGTAATGATAAAATAAAAGCCTGAACTAAAGCAGCGGCCATGGCCATGAAGATGGAGAGGATTTAGAAAGTTGAATCAGTAACGTGGGGTGAGAGAGAAAGATAGGTCTGCTCAAGAACGGAATCAAGGAGGCTGACAAGACTCTTCACTCGGGCAGTTGAGTGATTGCATGGTGACGTCATTACCAGGAACAGCACGGGAGGGGGCAGGTGTGGGGTGAGTAGAAGATGGTGTGTCTGGATTTAGATGGATACTTGAGCCTGAGGTGTTTATAGGGCTTCAGGAAGGGGGTATAGCAAACAAAAACATCTGTTAGTACTGGCTAACATTAATTGTCTACACTTACTCTGTACTATGTCTGAGTTGTTTACATGTATTAACTCACTTTATTCTCATCTCCTTAGGAGGGAAATGCCGTTATTACCCACACTTTACAGATAAGTAAACTGAAACTCAGAGAGTTTAAATAACTTTCTCAAAGTCACATAGCTGGCAAATGGTAGGCATAGAGATTTTTTTTTAGTCTCAACATATACATGGTAGCTGGAACCAAGGGAATCTTTAAGGACTCCCGTGGAAATCATATAGAAACGATAGACCTGCAGATGCAACTCTAGGGAGACAATGACATTAAAGAATATGCAGAAAAGGAAGGGCTGTGAACAGATACTAGGAAAGCGCAATATTGGTGAATGTGTACAAGGGAAAAATTCCAGCATGTTCAATGGACACATTCCAAATTTCCAGCACTAGGGAATTTTTTTTCTAGATTATTTACAATCCATTACAGTGCAGCCTTTTAAAAAATGCGATGCTACTGGCAAATATTACTCATTCAACTAAAATATTTGACATATTAGGTAAAAACAAAGCAGGTTACCAAATACTAGGACTTTATTTTCATTTCTTAACATTTGTGAGTGAAGGATGTAGAGAATGGAGGAAAGACAGGAATGAATTATACAAATGTGTTAACAGTGTTTATTTGTAGATGGTGGGCTGATGGGTGATTTTTTAAAAATCTATTTAATACGTATGTATTAATTTTCAAAAGGAGAAGATCTTGGGGAGGGTGTTGGTTGGTTGTTTGCACAGTATAAGAGGTGGGGCTTGTCTGGGAAAGGAAGAAGGTACCTCCAAAGGTTTGGTTCTAATTTGGGAAACCAGAGGGAAGAGGAGGTGGAGAGGAAGTTGAGTGTGATGGGTTGGAATGACCGGAGGTACTCAGGTTAGGAGCTGGTCTCTTTCTGATTCTGCATTCGAGGCATGTGGCTTGGATTTCATGCCTCCTCTTTCCCTCTCTTGTCTTTGGTGGGTTGGGGGTCATGTCTTTGTGTGAAGGCTGAGTGATCGAGAATTCTTCCCTGTCCGGCTTTTAAAATAGAGGAAAATATTTTCAGGTCTTTGAAATCTAGTCCTGGAGAGTACTCTGTCATGTCAAGCTGGTCGTTAGCGTGCAACCTGTTTGCTAATAAACCAATACAGGACCCCGCTGTCAAAATGCTTAAAATGGTCAAATCAGCTGGGACCCCGTTTCTGCATTTGACATGCCTTTTCCATTTCCGGGCCTCATGCAGAACATAAACCTGACTCAGGAGGTGGCTGTATGTGAACTCTCATAAATTGGAGTGGGTATCTAGGGAGTGAGGAGCAGACACTTCTTCTTTTAACCTTTCAAGACCAAGAATCATTTGGCCAGAAATCCACAACGTATTGAACTTGGGGTGTGAAAGCCGTACAGTGTATTAAATGTGAATTTGAGGCCATGAATTTTACCCACACCGACTCTATAAAACAGCCTCCCTTTTTCATAAAGCAGGCCAGCGAAGCAGAAAGACTCCTTAGGACTGTGGCTCGCTTTCCGTCTGGGCTTGTCAACAAACCCCCTTTATGAGTGGAATAGACCTCTTGTATGTGTCGAGCTTCTGGCTTTTGCAGAGCGTGTTAGGAGCCAGGCTAGGCAAACGTTGGGCGCTGTTTGCTGAGTGCCTTTATTGCCTTTGCATAATTTATGAGCTGGAGGGGTTGACCATCATTCGTCTCTGCCAGGGGCTGGCACTCGAGGCTCCAGAGAGCGGAGCTGTAAATTGGATGGTGCGTTCCTGCTGAGCTCACGGCAAAGTCCTCGGGTCAGTATGGGAATTTAATACCAGAAATGGAACTGTTTTCTCAGCGCACCATGTGGGCCCCAGTGCAGCACAGACTGTTTTGGCAGACTCTGTGACTGGCCTTGTCGAGGGGCTGTCACTCACCCGGCATGTTGTGTGGGGAGCCTGAGCATTTTTAATCGGCTTGGCATCCGTGCTGCTTCCATAATGGATACCAGTAGGTCTCAGTTCTTCACCATATGCTTAACTCTGGAGACAAGGTGCTTCTGGGTATATCAGTAATTACTTGATGCAGAATTAAGTGGACCTTGAAATTAGAACTGGACTGTTGGAAAGCAGGAAGCTTGACACTTTGATAGAAATAACCATTCCCAGGGACATACTGCTGTTAGGGTGGGGGGAGGGGCGTGGACAGTGGTGATCCTTTGCCCCTGCTGTCCTCCCCACTCCTTCTATCCCCTGCACACCAGTCCTTGGGGGTGCGGGCAAATCCTCTGCCTCGGCCTTCAGCTGCCATTGAGTACCTCACAGGCGGGCTGTGAACATCTGGGGAAATGAGCCTGCCTGGCAAAATCCTCTTTTCTCTTGCACACCCCTCCTGATTCATGCTTTGTCACTCTCGAAAATGTGCCGGAACTTAGGAACCTCAAGTTAATTCAAGGCAATGGAGAAACTACACAGTCAGGAGAACAGCTGCTCTTCATCCGTCTGCTGTTGGAGGCCTTCAAGGTCTTCATCTCACCCATTTTCTTTCTCAGCTGGCCTGACTTATTGTAACAGAGCAATCGCTCATCAGGCAGAAGAAAGTAAGTTAAGACGATCTGAGGTTGGGAGCCTGGTTGAAGACAATGCAGTGGTTAAAGCACCGTCACCAAACCTCTGATAAACCCGTGGCGTTGAGGAACCAGTGGGAGGAGCAGAAAATGTTACAGCTCTCCAGGCCATGAGGTTGCTGTGTGAGTTCCTGATGCCGATTGTACAGACAGCTTAGGCTGGGAAGAAGTAGCCCCCAAACTGAATCTTAATACAGCAAGATGTCCATTTGGATGGGGGTTTTGTTACTTTGCACTGAAAACACCCTAATGGTGGTTTAAACAATAAGGTGACTTATTGTTGTCTGAACGAAAAAGTAGGGAGGCAGGCTGCTCTGAGGTTGGTTCACGTGTCTCACTTGTGCCAGATTTTTCTTCCCTTGTTTTTGTACTTCAGCCTTTGGCTTCATTTTTGCAAGATGGCTGCCACAGATCTGGACATCACGTCCTCATGCAGTGATGCTCAGAGGAAAGAGGCAGTGCTTCCTGCTTTTCTCCTTTTTCTTGAGGAGAAAGGGGTTTTCCAGAACCTTCAGCAGACATTTCCTCAAGTCCCAAAAGTGGGTCTTATGGCCACCCTTAGCTGCAAGGAAAGCTGGGAAAGAGAGAATATCTGGCTTTTTCAATCTTGAAATGTCAGGACAAGGTACAGACTAGGGAGAAGGGGGTTGTGAATGGCTGTGGGTGTGTAGCCAGCAGTGGCTGCCGTATAAGCACATTTATTTCCTGTCTCTGTTCATAGCTACATCAGCTCCCTTGTCCAGGTGGCCACACTAAAAAACCTTGGCACCGCCGTAAACTCGTCCCTCCTGCTTGCTTCCCACATCCATGTATTATCAAGCCCTGTTGGTTCTCCCCTCAGAACTGCTCTGCCATCTGTTCTGCCCTTTCTCAAGCCATGCACCATGCTGGTCTAGACACTGTAAGGGTTGCCAACCCGGCCTCCCCGTGACCTGGGCCTTTCCCCACGGCACACCATCTCTCCTCCACCCCACGGAAGATTCATCCTCACGGAGTAGGTATATCTCTGATCACGTCACACTGGGTACCTCGACTGTGAAACTGAAAGCTGCTCAGGGACCAGTCCTGTGTCTTGACTGAATGTCTGAGCAGCTTGCGGCGCTAATCAAGGGCTGCTGCGTGAACGAATGGATGTATTTACATGCTGAGTGTTTACTCTGACAGAACACACCCGCTTTTTAAAAATCAAATACTGGAAACAGTCGGTGTGAAAAGTGGTTTGGGGGCTATCTGCCCGGAGCCTTGAATGCCACTTGAAGGAGTTTAAACTTCATCCTCAAGAGGAAGTGTCCTTTGATGGTGAAGGGGGCAAGCTGTAGACTCACATTTGGTTTGAGTTCAAGTTTAGTTTTACGATTGCTGCATACTCTCGTAACTCCCGCAAGTTACGTCATCTCTCTGTGCTTTAGTTGTCTCACTTCTGAAGTGGGGATGGTAAGACTCACTTTATAGGATCTGTGGAAGACTACATAAAATAATTGAGGTAAAATGCTTAGCATGGTATATAGCACATAGTAAGCACTCACAGATGTTAGTTATTATTACAGAACTTGCTTCTCTGTTAAAATCATTTAGGTCTCAGTCTATTAAACTCGATTAACTAATATTAAGTCTGTTAATTCCATGAGAGCAGAATCTTTGATTCCATTTTCATTATAGCCTGTCATAAGGCTTAAGCTTTCAACACATATTATTGGAGAAAATTAATCTGTCATCTTAATGACAATCTCACCCAACATCATTATTTTCTTTGAAAAATAAGGAAATAAGCTTAGCTGGGTGGACATACTTGGCCCAAAGATATAAAACTAGGAAGAGTAGAGAGAGGGCCTAAAAAAGAAAAGAAAATCAAATATTAGATAACAAAACACTCTTGGTTTTTAATAAAATTTGTGTTCTTTTTTTTTCCTTTCCTTCTAATGAGGAACCCAAAGCTTTGAGTTAACTATCATTCTCTGGTCTTCTGAAACCGAGGTCAACAGTTGGAATTTGGAATCTGTTAGATACGGTGTGAGTCTCCTGCCCTAAAACTTCTTTTTTCTTTTTTGCCCATATCATTGATTTGTTACCCTGACCTCTTGTTCTTGACATGTTTTTAATAGAGAATATTCCCTCTTTTCTCTGGGCGATCACAAGTGGTGAGCCTTGCTGAACGTGTTCTGTTTCTTTCAAAGCCCAGATGAGAGAATGAAGTGCCCAAAGGTTTACCTCTTTTCCTCTAGAAAAGCACCAGGAGAGAGAGAGAGCGCTCCATTCACATTAGCTGAAGGTAGAACATCTCCATTAAGAAATTGATTTCGCTCTGAATCCCATTGAATAATCTTGATTTACCTTAATCTCATGGCCTGGTTGGCTCCGCCGTGCAGCAGGGGGTGCTCACTGGTGTGACCAACTGACCACAGAACGAGCCACGGAGCACCGGCATCAGATGAATTCAACAGAACAACTTCTCGGCATTTTGCTTCTGTTTCTATTTACAGCACTTGAGCTGAAGAAACTTTTTAGCTCAGACAACGTTTCCTATTTCCTTTACTTGTCTTGCTTTTTTTTTTTTCTGTAGCAATAGCAAAAACATACTCGATTTTTGCACTAATGCTTCTTCTCTTGTCTTCCTTTTCAGTGTGACAGCGATAGTGACCAGGAAGAGAAGGTAAGCCCCCCTTCATCCCCCCACTGTGGGTATAGTACACAAGCACCATGAACACCGTGTCTCCCTCTCACAGCCTCAGGGCGGGGGGTGCCAGCTGCGTGTTGACAGCACCTCTCTTCTGCAGAGACAGGCTTTATTCACACAGTGACATTGCCTGTGATAAGAAATAACATTGAATTTGTGAGCCCCACTTTTTAAAAATAAGCCCTTTAATGTTGCGTATATGTGACACTATGTTTTCACTTTATAGAAGCTTTTAAAAGAGGAAATTGTTTATTTTAATAGCCATCTGATTTTTCTTGTTTTATCCTTGATTGGAACATTAAACCTGCTAGTATGTATGCATTTATAATGTCGTTCCTGCATTTCTTTTACTGACCCATATGCTTCTTCCTGCTTTTCTGCACATATTGGTCTTCTTGATAGAAATGTTAATCGTTTGTTTCTAGGAGTGTCTTCATGCGGGGTAGAGGTGGGCTGGGGCTGTCAGGTGGGAACCACTCTCTTCTCGTCCAGGTGGGTGGTCGGGGGGAGGGCACTTCTTCCAGCAGGTACATCCTCTGTTTCAAGGCTGATGGCCACCAGCCTCTTTGTATCCAGTTCGACACGGATCAAGAAAAGGAGCTCGATTTGGGGGCTTCCGGAAGATAGGATCACAACCTGGTAAAGTGAGCGTTCTGCTGTCTGAGGCAAAGGGATTGTTTGTCTGTTTGGTCTTTCTTTCTAGCTGTCCCAACCCCCCAACCAAATTTCTTTCCAATTTTATTCCCACTCTATGTATTTTGAAAAGAGTTACCTGAATACCGTGGTTTCTATATTGCTTGGCACCAAGAGGGAGGTACCAGTCCTCCCGTCCCCAGCTTCTGGATCTGTCCCGCACAGCTGGCTTTCCTGAGCCCTGTTCTCTGACTCTCACCTCCTACGTGCTGGTGGATTTGACTCAGAATCCTGTGGTTGGTATTTGGTAGGATCTTGCCGTCAAGCCTAGAATTCTCCCTCCTTCTCTGCTGCCAGCCTCCAAGAGCGATCTAAAGGCTCTTGTTCTGTGCTGTCGTTAATTTGAATTCAGCATAGGTAGCCCGTTATAAAATGCGAGACATCATCATTTGAGCAGGTCAAGCATATTCAGATGAAGACAAATGGTGCTTATTTGATTTCCTTAGAATCAGGAAATGAGAAAAGTGCTCTCTGGAGAAATCATGTTCTGTCTGACTTGGGTGATAGACCAATGCATGTCCCCCAGATAAGAGCAGGCTCTCGCCTTGAGGTTTTTATCTCTGAAGGACGGCTAGGACTGTCAGCTTGCTGACATGTGCATTATCCATGTCATTTTAAACAAAGTGACCTACGGAAGGGTGCGCTGCGCTGTGACATGGTAATGGGCTGTTGGATGACAGTGAAAGTACACACTGGAAAGGGGGCTGTGGATTATTCTTTTGTTTAACTGACAAGTAGGAGCTTCCTTTCTCCAGCCCCCAGGAGTCCTAGCTCCTTGGAAGTCAGTCCCCCAGTGCCTCAGGCAGCCAGTGGGTCGTGGGTGCCAGAGACACGTAGGGGCTCAGCATTCAAGCGAGCTCGCTGGCCCCCAGAGCCGTCCGGGCCACGTCCCACAGGGCAGTAGTCATCTCGTTCCATCAGGCGTCGCAGGCATCCAGGGAGGGACTGGTACTTCTGGCCACTGCTGGAGATCTTTTACAGGTGATCGTTGATCTCACTTTCCAAGTGAGTAGCACGTCTCCAAAGGGACGAGGCTTCCTCGAGGTTTCACAGCCAAGCAGACCTTATTTCCTTAAAAGGCAGTGTGACTTCAGGAAGTGTCACAGTCTCCAGCAGTGGCAGAAGGTGGCAAGGACGTTCAGTTTTGCGTTCCACCTAGGCGTCTTGATCAGCAGTGTCAACCTTGACTGTGCTTGCAAATGCCCCGGGAGCTGTACGAGTCCTGATGCCTGGACCGAGCCCCAGTCCAGTTGCCTCAGACTCTCTTCAGGTGTCTAGCATCCCCTGTCTAGATGATCACTAACTCTGGTAATGTCGAGAATTATCAGCACCGCCTGTGGTTTTCAGAGGTGTCTGGGGGCCAAGGTGTTTCCTGCATCCTGAGAGCAGCACAACTAGTTGTTTGCTGGGACCTGAGTCCCCGAGTCTTTGCCGCCCAGGTTTTCGCCTCTGAGTGTGGGAAGCAGCGAAGTGTCGGCCCAGAGGAATGGGCAGTGGGAAGGTAGCCATCACCCACGGCTCCGAGTTCGGGGTGATTTCAGGACAACGAAGGAGAATAAGATGTCCATAGGCAAGTCCGCGGGAGGGGTGGTGACGGGGCACAGAGGGCCGTTGGGAGTGGTCCTCTGACATGTGTGCATTTCCTGCCTCGGCCACCCCAGTCGCTTTTCCTGTGGACTGTGGTGGCCCTGCAGGTCCTCTTCTTCTTACTCGGGAGCTGCTTCACAGCTGCCCTGCCACCCGGCTCTCCTCCAGAGGGCTCCCGGCAGGAACAGTCAAGACTCTGTAATTGCAGTCGTGCCTGCTTGGCCCTGTTACAGTTAAGACTGTCAGGCTTCCCCTTTTGGACTGAGATCGTCTGGTGTTTATCATCGACTTTAACACTACCCTCCCAGACTTCTCCTCCAAGCCGGAGCCTGGGCCCCTGTCAGCCTCCCCTGTGCCGGAGCCTCTTGCCTGGGCCCCCCTCAGAGCCCCAGACTAACCTGGGCTGCCTTCATGTGCTGCTTGGAGGATTCGCATTCAAATCTGAATTGCTAGTGGTGGAAAAGATGCCACTCCGTGTCCTGGGATGCCTTCAGCAACCCCGCCAGGGATGCTGTCAGAGGCAAAAGTGAGACTTGCAAGGACCCGCTGGGATTTCTCTCAGGAAGACCTGTCATTCTCTTACTCTGTAGGGATCTGCAGAACTGGCGGTCTAAAGTTAGGGTACTGTATTTCACACAGCTGACTGAATTAGGATAAACTCTGCTTTCCTCTGATACGAAGCTGTAATTTATAAAATGATACCCTTACTAATTAACATGGAAGGGACTGGGAAAGGGGCTAGAAAAGCAGAGCTTTCCATAAGTGCAGGAGGCATTCTTATACATGTAAGAGGCTTGATGAGACACTGGGCAAAGCATCCCTTACCCTCCCCTCACAGCCACGTGAATACACCTCACGTTAATGTCAGCGGACATGGAGGACTTTTGTAAAACTTGGGTGGAAGATTAGAGAAGGCTGGAAACACTGCGTCTTAGATGTGGGATCGTTCGTCTTTGCAGTTAGTGCAAAGAAAAGAGGCAGCACTTGACACCTTAATCACCCAAGTTAAGCAATTATTCCAATCCCCCACTGGAAGTGAATTGGTATCATGAGAACAAAGAGGCAACGCGCGTATTTCCACATATTTGGCCTATATTTTCTCTTGTTTCCTCTCTTTGTCTACCACTGGCAGCAGCCTATTGTGCTAAGAAACACCCCCCGTTTGGTTATGAAATCAATGTGGAGATGAAAAATAATTCTCTTTCCATTTACCCGCTCCCTGTGTATTTTGTGGGCCACGTGACAGAGCTGGTTGGAAGGTGTGGTGGCCAGTGGTCAAGCACTTGGGCCTCCGAGTCTGATGGCCTGGGCTTGTTTCTGACGGTCCCTTACTGTCCTGGAGCCATGGACAAGCCTTGGTTCTCTCATCTGCCAAATGGGGGTAACAACAGCTCCACCTAGAGTTTTGTAATAATGAAATTGGCTCAGTGCCTGGTCCGTAGTAAGTGCTCTGTAAATGTTAACTTTCACTAGTTTTCCTTGGAGCGCAGTGAGGGAGAATCGCTTGGGGAAGGAGGGAGGCTATCTTTCTCTTCCAAAAGCTCAGGATTTGCCAGAAAACCTGCCAGAGGATAAGAGGTGTGATTTTTTTTCCACTGGAACCCGGGGCTCAGCCTTCATCCCCTAGGGCACTTCTTCCTGACACAAGCTGAACGGAAGTGTTGTGAAATTTGGAAGGGTCCCCAAATGATGATTTTTTAAATTCCTTACCCCAAACACCAGACTTTCCTTTGGGCACAACCTGGAGTCAAGAGCAAGCATGCCGGCCTGGAGGGATCAGATGGTGATGAAGTGGGTGGTACAGCCCTCGTCCCACAAGCCAAACACTGTCAGTTCCCAGATACCCAGCACAGGAGAGAGGGTCTGATGCAGTCTATCTGGGGTGGGGGCCACAGCATCTGTATTTTTTTAAAAGCTTCCTGATAATTTTTATACAACTGGTTTTGAGCACTACTACCTTTTTACAGATGTCAAAGAGAAGCATTTACTTTCCTCTGCTTCTAACATTTTGACAGCCCAAGAGAAAGTCCTGAAAGCTACAGAGGTGTTGTGTGTGTTCGCTCACCCCACATGCTTATGTTTGTAGATGTGTGGTGTGTACTGCATGCAGTACACACACACACACAACCTCTTCATAGATATGAGCCGTTCTCCTGTTCCTCATGATTTTTTTTTTTTTCGGTACGCGGGCCTCCCACCGCCGTGGCCTCTCCCGTCGCAGAGCACAGGCTCCGGACGCGCAGGCTCAGCGGCCATGGCTCACGGGCCCAGCCGCTCCGCGGCATGTGGGATCCTCCCGGACCGGGGCACGAACCCGCATCCCCTGCATCAGCAGGCAGACCCCCCAACCACTGCGCCACCAGGGAAGCCCCCCTCATGAAGATTTTAACATGACTCCTGATTGCAGTTTCCTGTCTCTGGGCTTTTAATGATTGGAATGACCACCTGGAGGAGGCTGCTTGGTCCCCGTGAGTTGCTCACCAGTACCCAGGACAGCCTGCTGGGACACTGGCTAACTGCAGATGCAGAACCACAGAGTTCCCACGTCAGCTCCCTCTCCCTTAACATGCAAACACTTTCTGGTGCATTCTAATTTTTTAATTCAAGCTAACTTTGTTGTGTTTGATCATTTTGTATTCACTTGTGTGAGAAGGGGGCAGTTTCTAAGAAAAGCAGCAGGAAAACCAACAGAGGCTTGTGTTCCTAATTCAACACAAACCACATGCCTAACTTGGCTCCTGAAGGACTGAGAAACTGCTGAGCTGTCAAACTAAAGACAGGGCATGCAGCTTGTGCTTATAGTGGAAGAGTCCCATCCCTCGATTGGCCACGTTTCACACTTGGTAAAAATTATGCACCCTCAGCAACATTCCACAGACTCAGAAAGCCTTCGTTGTTGCTTGTAGAACCCGCATCCTTGGTTTTGAAACAGGACATGTTCTGATCAGGAGACAGCTTAGAGATGCTGTCCTACACTGCAGATAGAGAAAGGAGTTTTCTCCTCCCTTCCAGTTTCATAGCAGCAAAGCGTACAAGCGTTGCCCAGGAGAAGAGTAGGGACCCAAGTTCTGGTCTTTATGTCCCTAAAGTTCAGTAACGTTCATTGTTTTGCAAAATTTGCGTTTCCTTTTTTGGATACTCACCTCCCAATGGAGGGGATAAGTGAAACAACTTCAGAAAACTGGTACTCACACCTGAGTGCACCTCATATCAATCCCAGGATTTATCTTCTGGGCTCCCAACAAATTTCTTTTATAGTTTTATTTTCTCATAAGACACTTCTAAGCCATTTATGAATTTCCCACCTTATTTGGGAAATTTCTGCAGTTCTTGGCTGAGTTTCAAGGGCTGTTTTGGATGTCTGAATCCCATGATGCCCATCCAGTCGACCTCCAAGATTAGGTCTGGGTCAAAATGACACTTTATTGTCCTTCCAACATCGCCATGTTTCCAGTTGGCTTAATTCCATCCTATCCATCAAAAATTCCTATTGATACCATCCTTGGATTTAATTTCTACTGCATATTATTTTAAACCCTCTCATTAAGTTTTTCTCTTTGTCCTATCGTAGCGTTTTCATGCCAAACCAAAAATTGCTTCACTCACGTTAAATGTGTATGTAGAATATCTGTCCATTACAACCATGTCATACACCTGAAAAAGACAGAGGTTTCATGTATGTATATACATATATTTATTTATATAAATATTCAGATTATTTATTAAATATAAATCAATAAAATGAATACTTGAGTTATTGGAAATTGGTCAAACATCTTCAGCTAAACTCTTGTTTCTTAGAATGAATAGTGAGAGGAACGGGTTCTGGATGTTCCCTTGTTCTCATGGGTGGGTAATGGAGAAGGACACTCAGAAGACCTGGCTTATCATTTCTCACTAACCAAGTGTGTGGCCTTGGACAAATTACCTAATGTTGCTGAGCCTTAGTTTTGTCATCTATAAAATGGGGCTGGAGTCAATGATGCAGCTTTGAATATCCTCATTTTCTATGTAGCTATTTACCTAGGACCCAACAACACAGCAGACCCAGAGGGAAATGTACATGAGTATATTTTCTCTTTGCCAAGGTAGAAGGAAGATTATATTAAAAATTTCTCCATTCGTTCACCTCTCTCAGATTCCTAACAGTGAATAAACATAGTGTGGACGGGTCCAGGCACATCTGTGTTGACTCTTTCAAGTAACTAAAGGAAACTTACTATGGGCCTAATGTCTAAACAAAGGTCATTACCTGTTTGTTGATTCTTTCATTTAGTCATTCACAACAACTCACTTATTTTTTTTTTTCAAGTACCTACTGGTGAACCAGCATGGACTTGACAGAGTTGCTTGACTCTGTTGGGTCTGTCACCATGCACTTGCCAATAGGCAGCAGAGCAGTTAGTTTAATCTTATTCCTCAATTACCCAAATTATTTAGGAGAGCATGGGAGCTAGTGAAGAACTAGTTGACATAGTATGTTTCAAGAACTCACTTGATTGGTGAGTTAATAATGAGTATTATTTGACCTATAAAAGGAATTCTTCTGGAAACGTCCAGTATTGAATGTATGATTCTGCATTCCCAGAGAAAAGATCAGCTGCTTTCCCTTAGAATGAGCCATTGGCTTGGATTTTATGGCTTAGCTGAAGGGAATGTTGCAAAGCCAAGGAGGAATTAGGTGGAGGTGGTGGCTTTCAGCCCCATGAAGTGGACCATGAATCCTGAGCCACCTGAGAGGGAGGTCCTAAGCAGAGGCGTTAGTACTGGTGATTCCTTTAACTGGCGGCTTGTCAGTAAGTATGGCCTGGGCCGCTGTTTGGTTGTCGGAAGAGCCTATCTTACTCTACATTTGGGTTGGAGAATGTTTGTCCTCATTAAAGATGTCTGAATTTCTTTTTGGTCATGCACATGTGTATTTGTGTGTGGGTGTGAGTGCCTTAGTTAATCCCCCCTTGGCAACTTCCAGATGGTGATATATAATTATGGGTGATTACTCCTTGTAACTTTGCCATACCTAGGTATGATAAAGATAATAAAATCTCTGTATTAGAATGCATTAGTAATTAGCCAAACTTTATACTTTCTTAAGTCCCAAAATTCAATACATGAATATTATTTCTTCTTCTTCTTCTTTTTTTTTTTTTCCAAAGTTACAACTGGGAAGATCAAATTGGCCTACTTCTAGAGCTTTTCCCTATTGGTTCTCATGAGGATCATGTTGAGAAGTACTGGCTGTATACCTACTAACCAGAGTAGCCTTCTCCACTGCTGTTCCAATCCCAGGTGTGGTTCATAGTCTGCCAATTATATGCATGTTTACTGAGACAGTGAAATGGAGCATTTGAAGTAAGGACTGACCAGGAGCCCCTGGCATGGGTGGTTGTGGTACCCAGGGCACTCAGTTTGGGCTTCATCTTTCCTCGTTGGGACCCTTAATGATTTTTCAGCTCCCTAATTTCTTGGTAAAAAAAAATGTAGATGCTCCTCATTTATTAGGGGCAGGGAACAAATGCGATTAGGATCAATAATAATAACGAAATAATAAGGTGAAACACTACTTTACATTGTAGAGAACATTGTGTTATTCAGAACACTTTTACATGTGCTGTTTTATATGACCTGCCTGTTTATCGTGGGAATCTATGTGTATCCCTAGATACTTCACTGTTCATCACCTGTAATGTGCCGAAGTCGATGACAGGTCCTTTCAAGGACTTTATCTTCTCAAGCACATGTCATTTTACAAATAAAGGAAATGAAACTTAAGAGCTGAGAGGTAATGGAGCTGAGATACACAGTGTCTTAAGATTCCAGGCTCTGGGCTCTTTTTCCCTATATACGAGGATGAGTTGGAATATGCCCAGAGGTGCCATTTGAGAATCTTCGCTAACTTCCTGTCTGTGCTGCACCCTCCTTGTGCTACGGGAAACCTGGATTGTATCTACCTATCCACCCACAAACCCACCAGCTTCTAAAAATCCAAAAGTGACAGTTGCTCGATAAACATTGGATAAATACAAGTTGGGTCCACTGACAACTCAGATGTACAAGCTCTTCTGAAATGTGATTTTTTTTTTTTTTTTTTAACATGGGAAGCAGTTGTCCAAGGTAAGGGGGCAAGAACTACAAGGTATATGTTTTTACTCGTACAGGTGAGTGTCAGTGTCAGCCTGCAGGCCACCATGAGTGATGACAGGGAGGCTGTGTCAGCCCGCAGACAAGCCTGGGCCACGTTTGGTCAAGACACTCAGTCTTCTTTTAGTGTCTATCTACGCGTAAACACTTAATACCTTCTTACATCATTGGCTCCTAGCAAGCACCGCACACCTCGTATGTGTCTGACGCTTCAGTGGGTGCCCTGCAAATACTAGTTCTATACCTGGCAGTTGCTTTGTTGATTATCTGAGTCACAGAAAGGAAGAGGGTCCTGTCCCGGTCACCCAGGCAGGTGGGGAAGTGCTGGACCTTCTGGTCCAGAGCCTCTTGCATCTCATATGGTCTCTCCAGACTGTTTTCTTCCTGTGACCAGCACAGAGGAGAAGGGTCATGGCGTTACCGCAGCTCCTGAGCTGCGCCCCCAACGCGATTTCAGTCTGTATTGTTTGCTGCCTCAAGAACCGTCTTGCGCACCCCTAGACACTGACTCCCATCCCCGCAGAGGGTCTCTGGATCCATCAAGATCACAGGGCCTTTCCTTGTCTGATGGCAAACGCTGTTTGGGGTGTTCCTGCAGCCCAAATGGTGGTAAATACCCGAAGCAGCCATCTCTGTGTTAAAGATTATGTATTTGCCACTAAGGGGAGAATATAGTGTTTATCGGCTAGAGTGCGTGCCGGCTGAGCTGAGTACCGCACAGCACTCTGTCAGCCAGTGATTTGTCCTGTCCTTTATCATCTGTGTCACTCGGCAGTGTGCTGGCAAAGGGAACGGATCACCCCCTTCCCTTTTTCTGTACCCATTTCGTGTAGAAAATTTGTATTTACTTTGGGAGTGTAATTTGTTCCTCATGGATAATGTGACCCTGAGCAGAGCTGGATCATGGGTTAGTTGAAGTGATATTTTCCGCTAATGGTAGTCGTACATCATTGCTGTCAGCTCGGGTTAGGAGGCAAGCACATTACAGCTCCATTTTACCTCTGCAGGCATCTGGGATTATTTGCCATAACCGAGTATGACATGACCACGCTACAGAGTGCATTAAAATTTTACTGCCTTCTCAGGCAAGTTCCCTGGCTCCAGCGTGTGCTTCAGGCAGGCAGTCTGACGGGGAGCCCAAGGGCCCTGGCTTCCTGCACAGACGTGCTGCGGGGAGGCTGTCTGAGCAGGGGCTGCTCTCCTCATGCCCTGAGAAGGGAGCCAGGGAAAGAATTACGGGGAGCCAGGCTGTAGGTGTGTGTCTCTGGACATCCGCAGCTGGCAGGTGAATGGCTGCCTTGTGCGTACAGGCAGGGGCTGAGCACAGTACCCACTGCACCCTGTTCCCTCTCCTTGATGCCTAACCCCCGCGTAGGTTGGCAGCAGCTCCTTCTCCGAGGAGAGCCCAGGGTAACATGCGCCAGGCCCTGCCAAGCCTTGGGCTGATCGTTACTGTCCTTGTCTGCCTGTGATCAGACGAGAGGAAGGAAGCATGGGTCCTCGTATGATGGGATCCACGTCCATCCACGCAGCCTGATAGTCTCATAAACCCAGTTAGAAATGTTGACTGGGACGTTGTACACATTATTTCATACAGTCTTCACACCAACCCACCAAAATATAGGCACGATCACCCCTTTTTACTTAGAAGGAAATGGAGGATCAAAGAGGTAAATTACCTAATATCCTAATGGTGGCAGAGGTGGGATTCTTACCTTTTATCCAGATCTCAATGACTTCAAATTTTAGAAGGTTTCTAGTGTTGCATGCTATATAGAGATAATAATAACTATTATTTAAATAGTGTGTATGTGTGCTTTACATGTATTGACTTGTGTAATCCACACTACAGCCCTAATAGGTAGGTGCTGATGTTGTCCCCAGTTTACAGATGAGGAAACTGAGTCACGGGGAGCTTATGTAACGAGCCCAAAGTCTTGCATCAGTTGGTGGCAGAGCCAGGTTTTAAAGCCAGGTTGTCTGGCTTGCAAGGCAACACTCCTCACCACCAAGCTCTCCCTCATGCCACATTCTAATAAGCCTGAGGACTGACAGGAAGAGGCCAGGGAGAATAGTAATATGTTGGAATAAAAGGAAATATTCAGACAGCATTTTATCCCTTTCAGTTGTAATTCCAACATCCAACAAAATATTGCTCAAAAAAGATGCTCTGTGATGAGCTTTAATTAAGTAATAAGTCCCATTTGCAGTTAGTACATTACTTGCATGCAAATGGTGCTTCTAAGGTGCTTGAAAGGCATAGATTTTGTTAGGTTAAGGGTAAGCAAAATGCCTGGCAAAATGCCTCATTCTTTCATGTTGCTTAGCATCCTTTTTCTTATTCTTATTGGAAAGGCTTAAAAAACTTACGTTGAATCGTGTGCTTAAAAGGACAGTTTAGGCTTGTCTCCCAGTAATGAGTGGGATGCAGATCAGGGCCCACTCTGCCAGCCAGAGTAAAATCATCACAAATTCCATATCGGTGGGTCCTGAGTGCTGGACGCTAGAATGTTCACACGAGCCTGCAAGTGTGGACATTATCTTTTGTTCCGCTATAGAACGACCTCTCTCCACGTCTACAGCCCCATCATCCCTCTCTCTTTGGAGCTTGAGATGTCCCCCCTCCCAGACAGAATGGCCAAGCTGCTCTTCCCCTTGGCTGTATATGTGGTGGGGTCATAAATTCATGAACTTATTCAATAAACCACACATAAAATGAGTTATACCTTGTACCCTCAGGGCAATTTTTTAAATGCTGCAGCAGAAGAGCCATAGATACGCATGGCTTTTCTCATTGAGAAATTTGAAATTAAGTTATCGCCCTAAGAATTGTGCTCCCTGACCCCACTCCCCTCCTTGGGCTCCCAAGCACACACAGTGATCCTCCCTGTTAGTTGGCAGTAGGTCCAGGGGACTGACCTGATTTTCTCCTCTGGCCCTAGATCCAATCACTCAAGTAGTAAAGGAGAAGAACAAAAATATTGATCCAGGCACTGAAAAGTGATTATCCCTCTGAGATGGTCTGTTTAGAACGCAGCAATAATTCTGAATAATGTATTCCCCAGAGACAGCACGGCAGCATATGTGGACTACTTACTTTGTTTATGTAGAGTTACACCTGTACCCTTACCGCCTCCCGAACCTCTAATGGTGTGCAGTTAGGCCCTCTTTAAGACGAGTAAACATTGAAAAAAAAAAAAATGCAGTTTACTCAACAAATCAATTACAGAGCATTTATTCATTGTATAAAGGATTCATCAGCCTTCTGTAGCTAAATAAAATACGTGATTTCCACATTTTAGAGACTTACCACAGAACTCCTACAAGAGCCTTCATGAAGCCATTGCCTCATTTTAAAGCTCTTAAGATTGAACAACTTTGGCTGTGTTTATGTTAGCAGGGTTTTGTTTTGTTTTTAAGATTCTTTTTTGTTTCGAATAACAGAAATTAAATTCAAACTAAAAAATAGGGAAATGTATAGACTTTTAGGAATACAAGTAAGTGCTGAAATAACCAAGCCATCAGAAGGGCAGAGCTATGCAGCTGGGCTTCAGTAGCACAGGACAGGGGATGAAGTGCCCTCCCTGTCTTGGCTCTTCTTTCTGCGTAACCCATTTTATTCTTGACTGTTTGTGAGACTTGGTTTCTCCTACTGGTAGAAATCATGAACCATCCTCCTGAGCGTGGCACCTTTTGGCTTCAGCCAGTGGAAGAGAGTCTGTCTCCTCTCCCACTGCAGTTACTAAAATCCAAGGATAGGATTCTGATCGGGTCGGGCTGGGTTGCATTCTGGGGACGGGTTCTCTGGAAAGGACTGTGGATTGACCTAGCTGAAAGTCAGGTGCTCGTGCCTGGATCAAGCAGCTGTAGGTAGAAAGACAGGGGCCATGTTGTCCAAAAGTGCTGCTCTGGCGGTAACTCTGTATGGAGGGGGAAGAGGGCCCAGAAAGGCGGGAGAGAACAAAGTGTCTGTGAAGCACACCCTGACCTTCCCGCCAGGTGGGTCAGGCGCTCACAGGCACTTCTTGCCAGCCACCAAAGCTGCCTTGACCATCATCCAAAGCGAGCACTTAATACTGATCACAGGCTCTGAAATATGAATACATGTTTTCAATTATATACAATAGTTGCCTAGATTTTCATATAATTGTCTTAATTGCCATGCACGGATTGGGTCGATCTTGCTTAAATTAAGCTATTAAAAGTTATAGAAGAGCACAGGATTTTATAGAGTAGGGATTCATGTGTACCTGTATTCAGAATAGCCCAGAATTCATTAATACTTTAGATGTAGTAGATGACGAGTTATCGTCCAAGTGTAAGACAGCCCGTGAGAGATGCAGCGGTCTTTGACGTCACTGAGACTCCAGTTAATAAACTACTTATCCAGACTACAAAATGTAACTTACTTGTCCAAAGGAATTATGGTCATCCCAGAGTACCTAATTTGTGTCCAGTGAGGGACATCTTAAACTATAACAGGCGACCTTGCTGAAATGCTTTTCCAAAGATTGGAAGTTAATAAGCTCAGTCATAGCACCTTTCACTCATAGTTCATTCAACAGATTTAGCCCTCACTATGTGCCGAGCCAAGCACTGTCCTGGGAACTAGGAATGGAGAGATGACAAAGATATAACAAGCCTTCAGAGATAGAAGGTCTAAATGAAGAGAAAGCTGTGAGGTACCTTGATGAATTATTAACCTGCCCCCCAGCCCAGTGTACGCTGAGGAATAGCATGACGTCAGAACCATGCTGTGTAGGAGCGGAGGCGTTTGACTTAGATCTTGCTGAAACACATGTTTGTGGATGATTGCTAGGTGGCAAGGATGGTGCAGACACTAGGCAAATGGGGATATTATTTGCAAAAAGCGAAGAGGTGTGAAAGTCTTGGTACATGGAGAGAAGCTTATAATGGAGCAAGGTTCATGGTAGGGGGTGGGGGGACTATACATGACTATAAACATAGGTTGATATAAAAAGCTCCACATAAACAGACCTTGTGTGGCAAGAGAAGAGTTTAGACTTGATCCAGATGGATGCCCACTGGGTACTTTTATGTAGGTAAATGACACATCAGATTTGACTTTTTGTTTTTTGTTGTTTATTTTAATAAATTTATTTATTTTTGGCTGCGTTGGGTCTTCGTTGCTTCACGTGGGCTTTCTCTAGTTGCAGTGAGCAGGGTCTACTCCTTGTTGCGGTGCGCGGGCTTCTCATTGTGGTGGCTTCCCTTGTTGCAGAGCACAGGCTCTAGGTGCGCGGGCTCAGTAGTTGTGGTGCACGGGCTTAGTTGCTCTGCGGCACGTGGGATCTTCCTGGACCGGGGCATGAACCCATGTCCCCTGCATTGGCAGGCGGATTCTTAACCACTGCGCCACCAGGGAAGTCCCAGATTTGGCTTTTTGGAAGAGAATTCTGGCAGTGGTGAGAGGATGAGGTGGAAGGAAGGGAAACTTTGGCCAGATGACCGAAGAGAATGTTGTCATCATAGGCTGGGTGAGAGGTGACAGGGGCATCTCAACTAAAGTAATGGGAAAGGGAGGAGTTAGATTTTGGAGGCGTTTCTCTTTTTTATTTATTTATTTTAATTTTTATTGGAGTGTAGTTGATTTACAATGTTGTGTTACTTTCAGGTGTCCAGCAAAGTGAATCAGTTATACATATACATATATCCACTCTTTTTCAGATTCTTTTCCCATATAGGCCATGACAGAGTACTGAGTAGAGTTCCCTGTGCTGTACGGTAGGCCCTTATTAGTTACCTATTTTATATATAGTAGAGTATATATATCAATCCCAATCCCCCAATTTATCCCTACCCCCACTTACACCCTGGTAACCATAGGTTTGTTTTCTACATCTGTAATTCTATTTCTGTTTTGTAGATAAGATCATTTGTACCCTTTTTTTTAGAGGAGGCGTTTCTAAAGTGGAATTGTCATGATTTTGTGACCACTCGGATGTGGGGGTCATGTTTCAAGCAGGCTGACTGGGTGGGTATTGATGGATATCACCAATCGGAGACTGAGATGGGGGATACAGAGAGCATGAGTTTGGGGAGTGGCTTGCAGGACCCTCTGCTGCATGGGTCCAAGAGGCTGTGCACATTTACAGTGCAGAAGTGAGTAGAACGATAGGTTAGTGTCTGGGAGCCCAAGAACCGTCTGATTGTCAGAGATAGTTGGAGCTGTGGGATTGAGTGGGAGCCCAGCCGGAGCACTGAGAGGTTGTCTGCGTGTAATTTAGGGATAAACAGATGTGATGATGATAACCATTCAGAGCAAAATAACTGTATTAATCACAGCACCTGATGTTTGTGTAGGTTTCTTTTAATGATACACTGAATGACTTTTTTTTTTAGCCATGGGAAAAGATACATACATAACATAAAATTTATCATCTCAACCATTTTTAAGCATGCGTTTCAGTAATGTTTAGTACATTCACATTGTTGTGTGACCTGTCTAGTTTTTTGTACCAAATGTGTTAAAGCACCATACAGTAGCTCATTTAAACCTTGTAACAAACACCCTGGGGGAAAGAACGTTTAATCTTAATTTAACAGACAAGGAACTTGAACAGGGGATGAACTGAGGCAAAATCTAATGTTTTAGTGATAATACGTCCATGCCTTCTCTGATCAGTATAGGAGCGACACAACATCATCGTCAGTGACATAGCATCTACCTTCCATTGGACCCAGCAGTAACTCACTTGTATCCTCAGACTCCGTAGCTTTCTTTAAGAAAACCAAAGCAGACTCATTCCGGGAGCTCAGCTTCCATGCTCTGGTCCGTAGGTGAGAGAGAGCTGATTCACCTTCCTTGGACACGCAGGATTAGCCAGTCTTGAAGACCAGTGCTTTGCAGCAATCCCACCTGGGGCCACTCGTTAGGGCCTGGCTGGCCTGGCCTGTCAGAACTGGAAGGGCCCTTAAAGACTAGAGCTCCAGCCCCCTGGCTGCCACACACAGAGGCAGAGGAACAAAGCGGCGGTGCTGGTGGCACAGGAAGCCATCTGCTTCGGGCTGCTTCACACCGGAAGCAAGGTAGGGGGCTGCTTCCATTGGCTTAAGATAAGGAAAGGAAAACATACAGCTAGCAGAACCATTCCTCCTTCACACTGATCTCAGAACCCAAAAGGAGATTGTGCAGAGAGAGGAGAGCTGGGTGTCCCACCATTCTCCTTGTCCTCTTTACTTGAAAGTGAAATAATCAGCCTCTGAGAGCTCAGGTGGACTTGATGCCTGCCGGGAGCCAGCTTCTCGGACTCCTCCTCTAAGTGACCCAAAGTTGTTCCGCAAAGGCAGAGCTGACCCTGGGAGCAGTACAGGGTGAGGACTCCCGAGTTCAGGACCCCTAGGCTCTAACACACGGAGCCACCTTGACCTTCAAGACCAGCTTCAAACAGCCACAACATAAGTGACTGCTTGTGTGGTAGGTACGCAGACCCCCCGAGGGCCCACCTGAGATAGCAGTTGCCACCTAAATTCTAACATTAAGGTGATCCTTTACAAAAGTACGTGGTGTGTGAGGGGTTTTTGGTTTGGGGCATTTTTTTTTAACTTTTTTATTTTGAAATAACTTTAGACTTATGAAAATAGTGTAGGAAGTTCCCATATACCCTTCACCCAGCTTCTCCTAATGCTGTGTCTTTTAAAACCATAGTACGGGGCATCCCTGGTGGAGCAGTGGTGGAGAGTCCACCTGCCGATGCAGGGGACGTAGGTTCGTGCCCCGGTCCGGGAAGATCCCACATGCCGCGGAGCGGCTGGGCCCGCGAGCCATGGCCACTGAGCCTGCGCGTCCGGAGCCTGTGCTCCGCAACGGGAGAGGCCACAGCAGTGAGAGGCCTGCGTACCAGAAAATAAAAAACAAAAAACATAGTATAATTATTTAAATCAGGAAATTAACCTTCATATGCTACTGTTAGCTAAATCTACAGACCTTATTCGAAGTTCACCTGTTTCCACAGTTGTGTCCTTTTCCTGGTCCTGGGGTTCATCCAGTATCCCACACTGCATTTAGTTGTCATATGTCTCCTTAGCCTCCTTCCATCTGGGAAAGTTCCTCATTGTTTCTTTGTCCTTCATAACCTTGACATTCTTCAAGAGTCCAGGCAGGTTATTTTGTGGCCTATCCATCCTTCGATTTGGGTCTGTCTGATGTTTTCTCTTGATCAGATTGAGGTTACGCCATCTTGGCAGGAAAACCATGGAAGTGATGGGCCCTTCTCAGTGCATCACGTCAGGGGGCATGTGAAGTCTTCCTGCTGGTAATTGCAACTGGGATCACTCGGTTAAAGTGACATCTACAAGGTTCCTCACTGTAAAGTTACTATTTTTTCCCTTTAAGTTAATTAGGATCTTATGGGTAGATATACTGAGACTATGCAAATATCTGTTTCTCACCATACTCTCACCCACAATTTCAGTGTTCATCAGTCTGCTTGACCTCAGTAAATAGACTGTGGTCTTTGCCTAATGGTAAGACATGTGCTTTTAAACTGGCCAAGGTACTCTGTGTCTGGTTGAGCTCTTCACGATACGATAGCTAGCCTTTTGTAGAAAGAGCGTGAACTGTGCAGTCTGCAGACCCAGGCCATAGCTCCAAGAGGTTGTGGTCCTGGGGGGCCCTGTGGAAGTCAGAAAGCATGAGGTCTACAAAGCAGATGGGCAGAGGACGTGCCTAGAAAGGTAAGGTGGTTAGATCCCCATTCCACTCCCATCGAGATAGTGTTATGTGACTTGACCTTGGGAAATTTACTTAATGCCTCTGGGCTGCTGATGTTTTTGTTTTTTAATCTGGATACAAAACATCTAGAATGATATGGCCTGTAATAAGTACTCAGTAAATTTCAGATTTCAGTCTCTTCCACTCAGTTACCCCACCACTGCTTCCCCAACCCCCATCCCCGCCAAAAACCAAAACCAAAAATAAACCAGGCCCTGATGCACATTAGCATTGAATCCCTTACCATCAAGAAGTCAGTCAACTCCCCAGGAGCAGATCTCTTAAGAAATAGGACCCCAAATGTGTATGTCTTGAAGAAGCAGAAGATCAGAGAGAGATGAATCATGGCCATGTCATCGGTCAGTGAAATTTGGAAAGGGGGGCCCTGCAGAGAGAGATTCAGCAGGAAATCACCAAGCTTTGGAGGAGCAGGAGATACGCCCCAAAAAAGCATGTGATGGGCCCCAAGCGAAGACTGATGGCAAAGGCAACCTTTATAATCTATAACTAGATTTCACCAAGGTTCCCACTCTACTTAAGCTCCATTTTTCCTTTTGAGGAGCCTTTTCAGTAAATTTCCGCTGAATTTGCCCCTATTGTATAGAGTAGGATTTTTTAAAAGTCTCTTCCCCAACGTCTGGGCCCCTCTCTCCCTCCCTACCTCCTCCCTATCTTGGACTCCCAACCCCAAGAGATGTTCTTTACAACGTTGCTAACACGGAACCTCATGTGTGATGTGTACCAAGGAGCTGCCACTTTCTCTGGTCCCAGCAGGTGTTCAGAGTGTACTGTGTGCTTTAGAGCTGAGGGCACTGAGGAACCTGCCTGCCAGGGTGGCTGCTCCAGTGAACGTGGGCATTGGGTGCGCTGCACCTACTCACTACCCGTGAAACAGGGATGGGGATTTTAATGGTAGGTGCGCTCTCTATAAGGTGGCAGCACCAAGGTCAGTGAGGCTGGAGTCAGGGAGATTTGCCGGCATCCGTGGGTCCCCAGAAGTCTCTCTCATGGTGAGAAACGGGAGCAGTCCCTGTGTGAGTCCTCCAAGTATGACAGAGAGATGGATTGAGGATGTGTTTGGTTGTAGTAACAGAACGCCTATCGGTGGCTTTGGCAGTGTATTAGTTTCCTGTGGCTGCTGTAACAAATTACCACAAACTTGGTGGCTTAAAACAGCAGAAACGTCTTCTCTCCCAGTTCTGGAGGCTAGAAGTTCAGTGTCATTTCCACGGGGCCAAAGCAAGGCTTCACTAGGGCTTCAGCCCGTCCAGAGGCTCTAGAGGACAATCCGCCCTTTGCCTCTTCCAGCTTCTGGTGGCTGTTGGCTTCCCTGTGCCTGTGGCCGTGTCGCTCCAGCCTCCGCCTCTGTCTTCACATAGCTTTCTCCTCTCCTGTGTTCTGATCTCCCTCTGCCTCTGTCTTATGAAGGCACTTGGCATGGCATTTAGGGCCCACCCTGATAATCTGAGATAATCTCCGCATCTCAGGATCTTTGCTTATGAGTCACATAAGCAAAGACCCTTTTTTCTTATAAGGTAACATTCACGGGTCCTTGCAGAACACACACAAGGCAGGCAAGAAGGAGGCAGGTGGTTAAGGGCCTTTTACGTCTCTGTGGCTAGAACAGTGCATTCCAGGGACAGAGGGAAAAGCAGGTACCTGGTAAAGAGGGCCTGGATTTCCCTGCTTCATCGTGACTGGGCGTTGGCATCGTGCTGCCTTAAGAGTTCTGTTAGCAAGAGAGAAACGGTGGGAATAGCTTCTGGGTAAGCAAAGAGCAGTGACAGTCTCAGAGGGTGTGGGCCTCCAGACCTTCTGATGTGGTCAGATTGCAAAGTCTGAATGAGTATCCCCTCTCGTTTTGTGGAGGTGACACTATTTTAACTTCTCTGTTTAAACCTTCCCTGCTCAGTCAACCAATAAACCACCATAGTGTTGAGTTCCGAACTCTCTACCCATCTCTGGGATCCACTGATGAGGAAGGTGAGTTTAAGGTTTGGACTCAGAAGGCCTAGAATTCATGACCAACTGCTGGCGTGACTTAAAAACCATTGACCCTCTCTAGAGCCTCAGTGGAAGTGTTCCTTCCCAAGGCTGTGGTGAAGAGGTGAAATGCAGTTTACAGGAGTTACTGACATGATAGTTGTTTTTACCGTTGTCGGTGTTAAGTGGAGCCCACTGCCGCCTCCCAGCTCTGACCAGGTTTAGGGAGTTGGATCCCCTGTTGATTCCACACTCCCTTCTCAGCCACACCCACCACAGATGCTCAGACACGTTCTGTTCACTAGTTGTTGTCCTTTTTGTTTGTTTGATTTTTGGCCGCGCCACTCAGCATGTGAGATCCTAGTTCCCGGACCAGGGATTGAACCCATGCCCTCTGCAGTGGAAGCGCAGGGTCTCACCCGCTGGACCGCCAGGGAAGGCTGTGTTGTCATTTGTTTGTCTTCATTTTCAAAGTTTGACTAGGAACGCGCCTTTGGTGCTGGTGTTGGCACCGCTCTCACTACGTCCCTGGGTGCAATTCCAGTAACAAATGGAGAATATCAGGGGAGTTGTGGGCACTCGGAAGTCCTTATCACATTCTAGACCGCGGGGAGAGGGGAAGCTCCTAACTTTGCACTTTGTTTCCGCTCGTGCTTGTGGTTAGGCCTGGGCCACCCTGTCCCCGGTGGCCTTGGTCCTGGGCATGCGGATGGTGATGACGAGGACCAAAGAGGAGGAGCACAGATGCCCTTAGCATCTGTGCCAGCCCCAGCCCTTTCGTCTGATCAGATTCAAGCCCAGGGTGGCGGCCTGCAGAGCAGAAGGAGAGATGTAACACCTGGGCAGGTGGCTAGAAAGGAACGTGAGCGTGGAAGGAGGGTCCCCACCTGGCCACACACCACAGTCACCCCTGGTGCTGTGCACAGAGGGAAGCTTCAGCATTTCTGGGGATTCTGATGCCAGAGTTTCCAGGTAGGAAGTTTCCAGGCGGAGCGCAGGAAATGTCTCTATTTCCAAAAGCACCCTCAAGGCTTCTGATGCACCATTCGCCCAGCAGAGACACAAGTTTCTAGGAAAGAACGACGAGCTTGGGGTCAGGCAAACCTGGTTTTGGTGACAGCTTTGTCACTCACCTCATGCCCTCTCAACCCCGGCAGCCTTAGGTTTAAAGCTGGCCTGAAACCTACCTCCCTGGGTTGTTGTGCGGATGGATAAGACACGCGAGCAGGTCGCAGGCGCTTTGACAAAACCTCCGTGTCCTTCCTCACCCAGCACGGAAAGCCCGCGGTCAGCCTGGCTTGCCTCAGCTTTGGTGCCTCCACCAGCCACTTACGACCAAGTCCATCCTCATGGAAGATTTACATAGCCCTTGGCCAAATTGTTGTTCTAATTAACAACGACTCCTAAAAGCTTTTACTCTTCTTTTGGTTAAAGAGAACTCTTACTTAAAGAGAGTGTACTTCTTATCCTTGGCAAATCGTTGTAAATTCTTGTGGTGCTCACTGTGATAACATCTATCCAAATGAACATGTTTGCTCTTAACGCAAGTGTCATGTGTAATTTGGGAGAAATTCTATTGTCATTGAGCATTAATTAATGCCCATTTACTGTCAAGTGTTCAGAGACACCAGCGTCAGCCAGATTTGCAAATCACAGAGGGAGGATGGGAGAACTTGGAAGGGGCAGGAGCTGCTAGCCTGGCGGGGTTGTGACTGAAGGGGTGGCCCGGGCAGAACCCTCCGCGGAAAGGGCAGGACCACCACTCATTCCAGAGGCAGGCCGCCGCCCCCAGGCCTGGAACACTCACAGCCGGAGACGCCCACACAGCAGGGCCGCCCATCTTCTCTCCCACCACCTTCCTGACCTCTCCTCCCAGTTGCAGCTGCCCTGGATGTCAGCTCTGACCCTGGTTTCACCTGGCTGCACATGGGCAGCCGGGGGACCACGGAGCATGAAGTGTGATTTGCTTAGAGCCCTGCAGCCTCGTTCCCCTGCCCTGTCCCCCTGCAGTCCGCCCTGGGGACGGAGGCTGCCCGGGAGGCCTGGCAGGTACCGCTCTAGAAGTTGTCTCCGTCCCTCGGGGAAGCTGTTAAGTCAAGCCTGTTTATTAACATCCTCAGTTTTCTTCAGATGCCTCCTCCAGAAGGGGTGTGTGTGTGTGTGTGTGTGTGTGTGTGTGTGTGTGTGTGTGTGTGTGTGAGTGTGAGAGGTGAGCAGAGCTGTTTGGGGTGAGGAGACAGCCATATCCCCCTTACAGCCAGCAGCGCACTGCAAACTGCAACAGCTGTAGGCCTGTAACTTGCACCTCAGTTTTCTTATCTAGAAAAGGGGTCGTTTTACCCACCTGACAGGATCGTCTTAGTAAGTGGGAGTAAGTGCTGCATCCACATGTGGTGCTTAATAGTTACCGCCTTAAGTCGGGAAGTCATGACGGTAGGCATTTCTCTTTTCTTTGTGTCCGCACCTCGGCCACGTGCTCCCTCCCTGGAGCGGGCCTGGGGGGCCTTTCTGCCCGATGGGGGGCAGCTCTGAGCGCAGGACCAGGGCCAGTCACAAAACCACAGGGAAGCAGCTCTGACTTTTCTGGCCCACATCCTGGCACAGTTAACATTCAGTGAGCTGACCGTCGCTTCTTTTCCTGGTGAGGAGAAGGTGTCTGGGTATCTAGTTTCTCCTCCATCAGATGGACTGGAGCGTGCGTGGGATCCGTCGTGGTGGGTGACATGCTGGTCTGTTTCATGGGGATGTGTCGCTTACAGAGATGCATATGCGTGATTTTTTTTTATAAATTTATTTATTTATGATTTTATTTATGGCTGTGTTGGGTCTTCATTGGTGCGCACAGGCATTCCTCTAGTTGTGGCGAGCGGGGGCTACTCTTCGCTGCGGTGCACGGGCTTCTCATTGCAGCGGCTTCTCTTGTTGTGTGTGGAGCACGGGCTCTAGAGCGCAGGCTCAGTAGTTGTGGCGCACGGGCTTAGTTGCTCTGCGGCATGTGGGATCTTCCCGGACCAGGGGTTGAACCCGTGTCCCCTGCATTGGCAGACGAATTCTTAACCACTGCGCCACCAGGGAAGCCCCAGGTGCATGATTTTAATAGATTCCAGTTAGGTATGCATAACTCAGGTTTTACTGAACGCCGTTTAATCTTTCTCTGATGATTAAAAGGCCCTTCAGAATCGTCAGCATCACTATGGGGAAGAGCCCTTTTTGTTCCGTCCCAGGTGTAAGAGGCGGTAGAGAATAGAGAGCTCTGCTAGAGCACCCACTGGACTCACCTTGTCCGCCTCTAGGTTTCTAAGGGCCCTCGGCCACACCCCTCACATTTCCAGGACACTGAGAGGAGCCTAGAAGAGGCTGAGCACAAAGCCTGCCAGCATCTGAACTGCCCCTTCGAGGGCTGCTGCTTCGTAAACATGGGCCCTGGAGCTCACCTTGCCCTGCCTCTCCCTGAGGCTGCCGCTCCTTTGGGGACCCGGGGCGCCCACAGCAGCACTTCAATTCACAGTGAAATGATTCCCTCTGCCTCATGTAATTTAACCTGCCCACATTGCTAAACTTCTATATTACACATTTCTGTCAGGTTGTCAGAAGGAATGATAAGCCTCCTTGAAACGGCAACCTCTGTTCCACGCTAAGAACGTCTCTCCAGGGCCCCCCCCACCAGCCCCCGGTCCTTCTGTACATTTTTGAGATTTTTAGCATGGCCTCTCAAGTATAAAGAATACCCTACTCCATGACTCCAGCCTCTTGTTAGCTGATAGATGAAATCTTTTCTTAAGCCGGCTCCCTTGTCTATTATGTTTTTGAAATTCAAGGTTTCTCTTAGATTCTTGGGTGGCTGCCAAGTGGCCAGCCTTTGTGAGTAGGTGAATTGCTCTTCTCTCCTGCTCCTTCAACAGGAAGTCGTTGTTTTTAGCGTGAAGGAAGGGGAGGTGTCTTCCACCTTTGTTGACATTTCCAAGCAATTGGTGGGAATTTATTTCTTTGCCCCTTTTCAGGAATTTCTCCTCGGGGACCGTACCGTAGGAATAAATCCAATGGCGAGCAAGCCATCCTTGCTTGGTGGGTGCCGTGTTTTCCTGCTAGACTGTGTCACCCAGAATTGGTTTTGCAGCTTCTTGACAACGGTGCTCCTGTATCTGACTCGAGCACGGACCGCTGCCAGGCAGGAGCTCGGAATTGCTCCTCTCTGCACAGCTAACAAGAGGCCATTTCAGAGTCTCGGAACAGCTGCCGTGATGGACGTAGGGGGGGACCCAGGCAGATGTGGCTGCCTGTCCCTCCGCAGCTGCTCCCAACGTGGGCTTATCAGAAACAGCATGATGTGGGCAGCTGGCAGTCCACACATCAGGCAGCTCGGGGCTCTCTCCATCAGCTGGGTTGCGTGGTCTCCCCTGAGGAGGGGGAGTTAAGACTGGCTTCCATTTAAACCTAAAAGGGCGGAAGGACAAATGCTGTACTCCTACCCTTGTTTGTAATCAAAACTCCCATTTTAAGTCATTAGTCATGTGGCTTTTTTTTTCCCTTTCCCTCATTAGATTCTGAGAGAACAGCTTTGTCCCCGCGTGGCCGTTAGTGATGGGAGAATGATGTCGACTAATCCTTCAGACGCAGTGTAGCTCCTCGTGGTCGGTCGGACAACTCTAGGACAGGCATCCAGGAGAAATGGAAGATGTTGGGGTCTCAAAACAGGGAACCTCCACTCTGGGAGTGAACTGCGTGTGTTTCTCTGTAGAGTTCCCAGCCTGTGAGAGGACATTCGTGTACTTCACGCCCATGTCACCAGGACTGTAGCTAAGCTGTATGGGTCCAGATTCAAAACAAGCCCCGGCTCTTTTAAAACTCCAGGTGGGCTGTGTCCACAGAAGGCATTTTTACCAGCGTTCTCAGTTACTTTTTGGGCACCATCCCACCATGTAACCTGAACCTAAACTCAGACAAGGCACTGTTTGTTTTGCACAATACAGAGTCTGATCACCTGGACTTCATTACCTGCAAAACTGAAGTCATAAATGCAGTGCCCCAGGCTCCTGTGCAGCTCAGTGGTGATGGGCCAGGTGTCGGAATGTGGACCTGGGAGCTTCCTCTGGGTCCGTGGGGGAGGGGCCACACTGCAGGTTCAGTAAGATTCTGTGTCAGCTACAGACAGCAGAGCAAGGCTGAGTGGCAGAGGGTCTCCTGGTCCTCCCAGGACCACTGGCCCTGCCCCCAGCGTGCCCTCACTGTTTCATGACCATGAGTCCAGTTTTTATGACAGGAAGATAAAAGCTCTAAAGGAAGGGGTGCGGGGAGAGGCTAACACTTAGCAAGCGTCTCCCCTCCCCGCCGTGGACGGACACCCTGCAGGTGTTAGTCTGTTCGATGCTTACCACAGTCATGTGAGATGCGCACGAGGGAATCGCCCCCTGACCAGTGGGGCTCAAAACCAGGATTAGAGGCAGGGCTGCCCAGCTCTGAAGCCCGCCCACTTTCCCATGTTGCTAGATCTTCTCTCAGACTCCCCAGAAGTCTCTGTGCAGTGCTGCAGGAGACCCAGGGAGGGACTGGAGAAGTGAGGAGGGCTTCCCAGCCGCAGAACCATATCCTGAGAGGTGCTAGCCGGAGCTGGTTTGGGGGGAGCACCCTGGCTTCTGAAGTACAGTCAGAGCCACCTGCCCGCTGGGAGCCCAGGTATAATGTGCTTCATTTCCTTGTCTGTAAAGTGGGCTCAGAGTGGCCACACCACAGGTGTGAAGACTTGGGAGAACTCTCGCTCTGTGCCTAGTTGGTGCCTGGTCAGTCCTGCATTTCTCCTCTCTGCAAAGGTGCAGACTCATAGGATGATCCAGCGTGCCCAGGAGAAATGGGGAAATTGGTACACCCGGTGGCTAGTGAGCCCTGTGCTCCTGAAGGGAAGTGGGTAAGTGGCGATGGATAAGTCTAGGAAGGTCTTTGGTGTCAGGTGAAGAAAGACTTTGAAAACCCACAGGTTTCGTTCAGAGGTTTGGTTTGGTTTGGTTTGGTTTGATTTGGTGGAGAAACGGGATGATGAGATTCTCTTTGGGGGAAGATGACGACAGTAGTTGAGGGTCAGAAGAGTCACCCTGAATGGTTTGTGTAGCTTGAAGGCAGAAAGAGGGAAGTCTTGTTCTCACGTGGCACGGGGGTGGGGGGTGGGGGCTGTTGTATAACTCCTCAGTTTCTGGAACAACGCCTCTAATAATAACAATAGGAACACTTTGAATTGCTGCAGAAATTTGCTTCTAGAATGTTTGTAATTACTCGCCCTTTTAGTCTTTAAACCACCCCTTTGAGATGGGGAGGGAGGACACAGGGATTCTTCTCAATTACATACCACTGTGAGCTTGACTAAGTTATTCACAGCTGATTATGGGCTCAGCGGTGGAATCTGAGTGTCTGCATCCCCACCCCAGTCTCCCACCGTTTCCTCTCACCTGCACATCCTGTTTGAGGCTGTTCTTTTCTCTCCAAGGCCCTGTGGTGGTAATGATAACATTGATAATACTAATAATGATCGTAGGAACAGCTATCGTTTACAGAGCATTTACTTACTGTGTGCCAGGAATTTGCTGCTAGTTTTGCTTTGTTTTGTGTAATTATTATCTCCTCTTTACAACTAAGAAAATTGAAACATAACGTGATCACTGACGCAAGGACACATAGCAAGGATGTGGTCAGATGGGGCCGCACCCCTCCTGGGTCTCAGTGACCCCTTTGTCAGGTGAGGAGTTATCTGTAATTTCACTCAGTCCTCCCTGGTGTCCGGGGACAGGTGGAGGTGGGCAGGGGTTGTCAAGACATCAGGGGCCTGACCCTGCTTCAACCACAGTAGCTTGATTTTTTTCTTTAGAGGTCACAATCATTACCTTTTTATAATTTAATTTAATTGTTTTTATTGAAGTACAGTTGATTTACAATGTTGGTTAGTTTCTGCTGTATAGCAAAGTGATTCCATTATACATACATATTCTTTTTCATATTCTTTTCCATTGTGGTTTATTACAAGATACTGAATATAGTTCCCTGTGCTGTACAGTAGGACCTTGTTGTTTATCTGTTTTATATATAGTAGTTTGTGTCTGCTAATCCCAAACTCCTAATTTAGCCCTCCCCCCTTTCCCCTTTGGTAACCATAAATTTGTCTTCTACATCTGAGTCTGTTTCTGTTTTGTAAGTTCATTTGTGTCATATTTTAGATTCCACATATAAGTGATGTCATGTGGTATTTGTCTTTCTCTGTCTGACTGACTTCACTTAGTATGACAATCTCTAGGTCCATCCATGTCGCTGCAAATGACATTATTTTATTCTTTTTTATGGCTGAGTAGTATTCCATTGTATATATGTACCACATCTTCTCTATCCATTCATCTGTTGATGGACCTTTAGGTTGCTTCCATGTCTTGGCTATTGTAAATAGTGCTGCTGTGAACATTGAGGTGCACGTTGAGGTGTATCTTTTCCAATTAGAGTTTTCTTTGGATATATGCCCGGGAATGGGATTGCTAGATCATATGGCAACATAGTAGCTTGATTTTTATCTGTTTCATAGATAAGCCTTTCTCCAAAGGGTTTATTTAGAAAAGTGTTCTTCAAATAGCTTTTAAAAGGTAATTTTTTAAAGCAATTAAAAAGAAGTTGGAATGATAGATAAATAATAGACTGGCTAGATGGAATAGATACATGATAAAGCAAGTATAATGAAATGTTAACGGTAGAATATTGGTTTAGGGTATATGGGTGTTCACTGTAAAATTCTGTCTACTTTTCCGTATTTGAAATTTTTCATAATGTCGGGGGAGAAGCTGAGTAGATAATTTCTAAAGGCCCTTCCATGTTTTAAAAAAATGCAGTTCCCTGGGCTCCCCTCTACGTACCATTGTCGTGTCAGTGTACAACTATGAGAATGTGGTAGACCAAGTCATTGTTGGATTGTGCCATTAAAAAAAAACCTGCTGAGGGAAACAGAATCGATCGTCAGTCACTTTCTTCTCCACCTACCTACTCCCAAATTTGGAATTGACAGGTTTGGTTGGTTTCAGACACGCCCACGGGAAAGCTGTTAAGTCTGTAGTTCTCCAGATGAAAGATGGGTTTAGGTATAAACATCTCCTATTTCAGGGCAGTGAGTCATTTTGGATCTGTCCCTAGCAGAGGTTTCTTGAAGCTCTCCAGCCCCCCAAAAGACACACTGTTCCTATTCACTCACTTTGGCAGAGCTTTAGGAAGAAAGAGGAGAGAGACACTCACCCAGTAAGATCTAGAAGCCTTGAGAAAACTCCAGCAGAGGGCAGAATCTTTATCCTTGGGGGCGTGGTCATAGCTCTTTGTTACAGTTCAGTCTTCCCACTGAAGTCTCCTTTCCGCGCGCAAGGGAGTTTCATGCCCCCTTGCTAGGGCCATAGAGCACATGTTGCAATGCACAATGAATGGACTTTGTCCAGCTGGTTATTAGAATAACCTTGTCAGCACTTTGCAGGGAGTTTATCAAGGAGTTTTGCCAAACTATGATAAAGCAGCACATCGAGCAGCCTCTGATGGCTGGTAGGCTCCGGAGTGCCCGCTAATTGATAGGAACTGCACTTGTCAATCTTTTGAGGCCGTGGAAGTGGATCTCTTGTCTCTTCCTCCCTCCCGCAAGCCTTCCTCCACTGCTCTTTGGTAGATTCAGCATGGCCTTGCGTCCGCATCAAGCACACCTCCCACCTTTGTTCTCGTGTGTTCACTGAGTAATTAATCTCATTGTGCTGGTATGGAAATAGTCTATTAAAACACTCAGGCAGGACAACATGGAGAGGGAGGAAGGAGGATGAAGACTGGTAGAGGGAGGGAGGGGAGAGGGAGGGAGGGAGTAGTGTGCTGGTTTAATTGGTTCTTTCACTTAAGGATAGTTTGTCAATTAAGGAGATACTTAGAGAAAGTGAAATTAATCCATATGGGTCAAAAGCAGCTATTAATTTTTAATCAAAACAAAGTGTTCAGCAAATTGTAGCTCTGCTCAGTACAGATGCGAGCATGCCACCAGCCTCTTCCTGAAGGATTTGGGAGCAGTCACAAGAAAGGGCGGGTCGGGGCGCTGTTAGTTTAGAAAAGATGTGCCTCCTCATATGGCCCCTCCCACCCCCAGGTGAGCGCCTCACAGCCTCCTCCACCTTTCTTCTGCAGCATCTGTTGGCAATGCCTGACACACAGTAGGTACTCAAGGATGTTGCTTTTCTGGAACGCTTTGAATCCCTGTTATGTGTATCACTTTGAGGTATTTCAGGTAGGTTTTAGGCATAACATCTATCCTTTAAGAACTTCCAGTCTGATTGCGGAAATATTTGTGAATCTGTTGCAGAATCACAGATCAACTCTGCTAATCTCTACACTGACATAATGCAGTAGGCATCATTTTTTTAATCCCCATTTGAGAGGAAGGTCACTGAGGCACAGGAAGTTTAGATAACTTGCCCAGAGTCTCACAGCAAGTACGGTTAGTCTGCTAGAGGCTTGCATTACCCAATATTGTAAGTGCCCCAGTGGTCCCAAGAGAGCTGGTGAGAGGCAGTGATGAAGGCTCCTGGATGGTGGTTAAAGGATGAGCTGATTTTGGAAGGTGCTAGGGAAAGATGCTCCCAGCAGGAAGAATGGTAAACAGCACAGTTTTGGGGGAAAGGAGTGAGCTTCTGGGTAACTGGAATATGAGGTTGGCCAGATTAGGCCGGTCTAGGTTAATATATTTTCGGGATCTTGAATGCCAAGGTGAGGAACTTTTGTTAGGTCACCCCGAAGTTTCTTATTGTCTATAGGTTGTTTCCCAGTATAGGGGAAGCTCCCTTTCCCCTATTTCAGCACTTGGGCATCAAGCTCTCTTCATTATCACTCTTACCTCCTCTGCCTCCCTCCATCTGGCATCTTTCTTTTCATTTATGGCATTCTTAGCTTCTTTTGCTTCCCGTTTAAAAAAAGACAGCAGGAAAAGAAAAAAAAAAAATCAGGAAAGTACACCACCCAGCCTATTTCTACCAACTTTTAGAGATTGAATGAGGCTGCCTTCAGCTCCTTTCTTGTCCCCAGCCCCAGTTTGGTCCTTGGACTTTGAGAGGGAAAAACAGCAGGAGGACTTACCCTCAGGGAATGTTCTTCTGCCTCTGCCTGCTGACAAGAAGGCCGGCCGTAGGACTGTTTGGCTCCCTGACATTTGTAGTGATGTGATTTAGGGACATCGGGAAGGACTGTATCCCAAGGGTACCTCTCCAGGCTGCTGACAACTGCCTGAAACCTGTCACTAGGGGCAAAACCTCTCATTTCTCACAGAGAGATCAGGCTGCAAATGCAGGGAGCCTGGGACGAGCAACAGGGTACACTCACTCAATTTCTTCCCGTTGGCTGGAAGAAGCTGGGGACAAGTCAGGAGAGGTAGCATTCTTTGGATACGTTCTTCTTTGCTTCCTCAGTGTCTTATCACCTGGCCTCCTTGAGTCACTGGGCTGATGATAACTGGTGGTAATTGGCTGGGAAACAGCAGTGGACTGTACCGTGACAACAGAGGAGATAATGGGGGAGTAGAGGCCCATGTGAAGAGGACGTGCAGCCCTTGCGTTCTGGAGCAGTTAGTAGGTGTTGCTGTAAACCAGGGAAGTGATCAGGATCCGCCCCAAGGCTGCGCAGAAGTGCGAAGCTTAGACGGGCCTGGGCAGGTGTGCCGGCCGGCCTCGGGGAGGCGGGCCACGGCTGTCTGCACACCTGGTTACGGGGGGGGGGGGGGGGCGGGAGGAGGAGTTCGAGGAAGGCTGCTTGCTGGAGGAGGCAGACTGATCAGGGCAGCGCAGTGAAGACTAAAGTCCTGGACAGGAGGTGGGAGGAAGGAGGCGGATGGTACAGGCAGTGAGCTCAGCCCGTCTTCTGGACCTGGAAGAGGATGGAGGAAACAGAAGTAGCTGACTCTGTGTGGTTCACGGTAAAAAACGGAATTTGGGTTTCTTGACCAGCACTAGCATTAGACTCTTCACCAGCAATGGAACACATCTTGTCTGGGAAAGTGAGGGTCCGTAGAGGGATACTCACCTGAACTACACGTCCCTTGTGCTGAGCAAGAGGAAGAACTCCTGGATTAACCACGGCACCAGGTGTCTGGGAGAAATTGTTATGTCACAGGGAGGAGGACATTTTTGGTGCCTAGTGATTAATATTAGATGATAATGTTAATTATGTAGTACTTATAATCTTGCCTATCCATCTGTAAAGGCTCAGAACATTGTAGTAGTGAAATTCAGTGTCTTCTATGTGGAAGGCGGTTTAGCTAGTCACATCTGTCTGTTGTACATTCCCTTATTCTTTCTTTTGACAGATGCTGATCAAAACCTACTGTGTGCTAGATCATAAAGTGGGCTCCAGGGACACAGCCACAAACAGAATGGACATGGTCCCTCGCTTAAAATTTAGTGTGAAATACAGCCTTTAAAATCTAGACTAGTCTTCTTTATTGGTTAAGATTTTCTTTGTGGACAAATACATGATTAATTTTGTAGCTATTCCATGCACATATGAATAAAATCAATAACTTCTTTTCACAGTTAAGAAATATCTAAATATCTATTAAATAAGATGTATTGATTTTAAAAATTGGTGGGAGACAGTGACATTAAGTAACAGATGAATGTGTGTGTGCGCGTGTGTGTGTGTGTGTGTGCGCGCGTGCGCACGCACAGTCACAACCTTGAAAAGACCAGTTGGGAGTCACGGTAGCATTTGAGGCCAGGATGGACATGATCCGATTCATCCTTCAACAAGCTGACTCTGGCTGCTGTGTAGACAGTGGACAGTGGCAGGCAGAGTGGATGCAGAAGTCACGAGGCTCCCTAATGTCCAGGTGAGAGACGATGGTGATGCAGGTGGGCAGCTGTGGAGGTTGAGAGAAGAAAAGGGGCTCTATTCATTTCGGAGATCAAATAAGCAGGACTTGATTATTTGATGGAAGATAATGGGAAACAGCTGTCTGCTTCCTAGGTTGGTTGTGGGAACTAAATGAGATATTATTAGCTTCGTTTTACAGATAAGGAAATAGAGACTCCAAAGTGATTGAGACAGAAGTCTGCCTCTGAGCTCCCCATTGCACCATGTGTGAAAGTGGGGTACACAGAGGTGGGCTTACCAGGAAGCTGTGGAGTTTAAACCTCAAGCCACTTCACTTGCCAGGACCTCTTCCAAAACCTAACACCTAATCTTACATTCATAACTTTTTGTTGTTTTTCTTAAAAAGCACCCCCTATAGGTGTTTAAACTTCAGCCTCCACAAAACCTCTGTCTTCCTCTAGCTGACTAAATATGACTCGGTTGAGTAGGACTGAGACTTGATGGAATGAGACCTAGGATGGGAATCTGACATGATACTTGGGGAAAGTGTTGATTTTAGGTGGGGATCATTAGGGAGAGAAAAAGATGCCATTTCGAAGGTGTGCATTTAACATTTCTTTCATACTTTATTTATTGAATACTCCCTTTTGTCAGGCACTGTATTTGATTTTTTTAAATAATTTTTTTTGCTATTATCTGGTGTAAACTTTATATGACCCCCTGAGATGGGTGCTTTCATTATCCCCATTTGATATGTGAGGAACCTGAACCCCAGGGAGATTAAATAAATGACCAAATTATCATTACTAAGTAGGTGAGCTGGGCTGCCTTCTATAAGGCCTGACTTAGAAGCTTGAGGCTGTCCTTAACCCCCACTGCTGGCAGGACTGTTGTCCAAAACCAGACCCTCGGATAGTCTCTAAACTTACGTTATTAGCATTTCATCTCCTAGAGGTTAGAGGAAGCAAGGTCTAATTCTGCCCTGCTCCCCCTGAAAAAATAGTTGTTCGGTGAAATATCAGCAGGAGAAAGTAAGCTTTCCATCTTCAGATTAAAAGATTGAGACCATGTCTGACATATGCTGTAGACGAAGACAAGATTCTGAGGCTTAAGTGTTTCAAATGTTCTCTGAGGGAGAAGGGAAGCCCTGGAAGGTTTTCACCGTACAAGTAGTATAATCTGATTCGTGTTTTAAAGAATCACCATAGGGTAGTAATAGGCTGGCTCTTCAAGTACAGCACGAGACACATATGGCTTAGAGATAGTAGATGGGAAAAGTGACCTAGAGATTTTAGTGGAGACTTAACAATAATCTTGGCAAGAACGTCACTTGCTTGAGGAAAAGCTAACAGTATTCAATGTTGTATTGTATTTTATAATGGCCAGTGAGGAATGGTTTTTACCCCATGCCCCCCTCACCCTTCTGCATCTCTGAAGTCTGTTAGGATAAGGACCTAGTTACTGGTCTGCCGAGCTTCCCGAGGACCTCAGCGTCTTATTGAGGTGGTCATTACCAGCCCCACCTAGCAGTCTCTAGACTGTAAACCACCCAGCAGAGAAAGAGGAATATCAGAGGACCAGCTGCCATATTTGGCCATCCAGACTCTGCTATTGAAACACAAACCCAGGAGACAGGGCAGAAGGAAGTGGGAACATTCAGTGTAAAGAAAGCCTCATGGTTAAGGTGATCACTGGATTGAAGGTCTGCTTGATGGAGGGGATTAAACTTGACCATGGTGGCTATTACTGCAACAGTTTCCTATTCCACATATAAAATATATTTCTTATGGTCAACACTGTCTCAGCATATCCTGGGCAACACAGGATCGGAAGTATGTAAACTGAGACTGGACAAGCTTTAGGTATAATTATGTAGAGATTTAAGTCAGTAAGCAGACACAATGCAGTGTCTGAAAATAGGAGAGAGGGTAGGAGTGGAGAGAATCATGAGGATAAAAAGGGCAGAGAAAGGGAAGCCCGTGGGTTGTGGATGTGGTCTTTATCTCTAACCCCAAAGGGAACAGCCACCTTGGCTTGGTTCTCCCCCTGTTCCCCATTTCTCTTGCCCTCCAGCCAAACCAGCAACAAACAGCATTGTATAGTAGTGTGTGTCAGAAATAAAAGCCATGGGGATGTGACCCCCGGCAGTGTGTTTTCACCCTGTGAATTTCCTGGATATCTTTACAGGGAGTCACTCCTGGGGAAGGGCAGGCTGGAAATAATATAAGGAGATCAAGAAGGAAGTCAAGCAAGTGACACCTTGAAACAGGCCAAGCGAAGCGGGCTCTTCCCCCCTGGGACAGTTAGAGTTATGCAGGGCTGTAATTAACCCAGCAGCCCACTGGATATGTCCATTTCACCTCACAAAGGCTGTTGAAAGAAGGATTCTTGAAGAAAGAGGCTCCAATTCAAATGGTATTTGAGTAAGTCCCTTGTTGGATATACTGTTTCTAGAGTTTATGGCTATAATCAACAAAACATGGCCATTCTTTCATGCAAGTTTTTCTTACGACTTTCCTAGCACTGACCTTTAAACAGAAAGAAAGAAGGCATCCAGAATTGGCTGGGGGTAGGATGGGGAGAAAAAGAGAGAGATTTATGGCTGGAATCAAATTAACGACTTGGGCTTCCTTCTCAGGATCTTGAAAATGTTAAAGGAGCAGGTGGGTCATTCTTTCATTCATTGAGACTCTGATATATGTAAGAAAATTGTCAGTTTTGTATTCAAGTACCCCCAAATTACTGAATTGGCCTCCCTAACTTCAATTCATTTTTTTTTAACAAATATTTTTTGCATGCCTCCTCTGTCAGGCACTATTACAAACACTACAGACGTGACTAGAGGTAATAGTGGGGAGAGATAGACAAAAACACATAAATATCTAGACTAATTAGTATATTAGATGATGTGTTATGATAGAAGAAAAATAGCAGGGTGGGAAACAGAGTAGGAAGGGATGTCATGTTACATACAGACAAGGAGGGCCTCACTGAGAAGGTGACGTTTAAGCAAAGATCTGAAGGAAATGAGACATGGATGTACGGGCGGGGGTTGGTTGCGAGGATTGGCAGCACCCCAGACACATTGTGCAAGAAATGCAAGGCCTCAGGTAGGAGCGTCCATGGTGTGTTAGGAATAGCAAGAAGGCCAGTGGGGTTACAGTGGAGTGAGGAAGGACAGGACCAGTGGGGGATGAGGGCAGAGTTGGTTGTTTGGGGTTCTTTGGTTTTGGCTCTGTTTTTTTTTTTTTTTTTTTTTTTTTTTTTGGTTTGGGAGAGTAACTATACAATCTCAAAACTTGAAGGCGCATTAGGGAGGCTGTCTCCTGCCATGAGTCTCACCAGTCACTGCAAATGGTTGAACGTGGAGAAGCAGAAAGTTTGCGTGTGTGACTGACTGGTGGACGTTTTATCGGTAAGTGTTCTAAAACATTCTTTAAAATAATTACCGGCCCCTAAAAACGTGTTTGTTAGCTACAATGAGGAAAGCTTTGTTTAAAGGGGTTAGGGAAACTCACCATCCATAATCAAGATTTCAACACAGCAGTCTGCATTTTTAGGGTAATATCTCTGTAAGTAGAAACAGGCGTATCTGGAGAAAGACATTAGTTTCTGAGGCCTGGCCAGCTCCTGTTCTTACCCCTCTGTCATCTCTGATTGGATTAGACGTCACAGAAAATGCCTCAGATCCTTGTTTCATGTTAAGTTTAACCCCTCCAGTTGAATACCATCCTTGTGGAGCTGAGCGGAGAGAAATTAAATTTCTCTCACCGGAGCCATGGCACTGACTGAGGTATCAAGGGTCTACATCAGTAAACTTGGTCAGTTACAAGATGTATGTCCTTCCCGAGGCTCTGGAGCTGTTAAGTTGGCGCTTTCCAATCACGGTCTGATCTTTCATTTTAATGTAATGCAGTTAGACAACCTAGTTATTCAGGCATAGACTTCTCTGGTTTTCATTATCCCTGAATAACATTTGATGCTGAAATGGGGAAGACGGGAAGGAGGGGGGAGGGGAGCCCAGCATTTTTCACAGCTTGTGTGAAATGCTTAATATTTGAAAGTCTTTAAAATGTACTGTACACAGACATTCCAATTTTATAAGGCTAACATAACATGTTCAAAAGTTTTATGAATTTCAGCATGTAACGAGAGTCCACGTTGGCCTATTTTAAATAAGCCATAATGGCCTGGCAGCAAACCTGCATAGTTAGCAAATGCCTCCTCTGTTTATGAGCAGCCATTCCTCAGCAGGTCACTACAAAATACTAGCTTTATCAGTTTCCGTGGCCTCTGCGAGTCAGTCTGTGTGCCGATTTCGGCGTGACTCTGGTTTTACACGCCCGAAACCAAGGGCATTGCAATAAGGTGATACTGTGCTTGTGCTTTGATTTTAATGAAATGGTGTGACTCTGAGTTGCTTGAGAATATGTTCAGGCCTCTTATATCCCATTGGGAGGCTGGCTCTCTTAAGTGCTTTTCACAGTGCAGGGCCACACAGAGCAGGCTCACCCTTTCTCCTTGGAGCCTAGTGTTGTCAGAGCCCAGAAGATGTATTTTTTACTTCCTCAGGGTGACAGCCCCTCAAGTGATGCTTTTTTTAGGTGACGATCTCCTTTCCATAAAAGTCAAAGCATAAAATGTGCTGGGACAAACCCAATTCTAGCCCGTCAGCCATCCTGTGTCTAATGTATCAGGTACAGTCGTGTTTCTTAAAGGCGAGGGCCCTGTGTTACGAGCTCCCGCATTTCAGGGGGATTGGCTAGCTCCCCGGATAAAATCACACCGCTTCTCCCGCAGGGCAGAGGAGGTAGATGTTCTGTGTGTTAAAAAGCGGCTCAGCCTTCGAGTGCAAACTCTCTTGCCCTTAGATTCACCTTGGCCCCGGCGATCCCTCAGGAGTCAGCAGCCACATCACAGACTGGTTTCGGGGGACACTCCAAACCCCTTTGCGCTCTGGCATCAAAAGCTCCTTTAATTACAAATAGTGCCATAGAGAACAGGCTGGAGCATTGAAATAAGACTGATCTAAAGGCTGTGGGCCAAAGAATTCTCACAGAGGGTAACATAATTAGGAAATCTGACTCACGAGATAAAGTTCACTCCCTTTCATTGCGGGGCCCCAACCAGCGTTCTAGCCTCGCAACAGCCGTCACGTTGTAAGCCCGGCCTCCCCAGGGGCCCCCGGCCCAGTCCTCATGCTTCCAGAAGCAGACTCCAGAGTCTCCCAGAGAACAGCAGAAGCTTTCTTCCTCTTTGTCTTAGAACACTGCCCCCCAAAACTTCCTTTGAACATTTAGAGCCCCCTACACATCATTGAAAGCTTGGCTTTGGTTAAGTCTCTACTCTTCCTTTTGAGATAAGGAATATATAAGTATAACCACCCATGGCGTCATGTGAAACTCCCTTATATTTACCTCATTTATTCATCGTGTTTAGGGGAGGCACTGTTCAGGGTGGGCAGTTCACGATCATGATTTTTTTGCCTTTAGTTATATTCCCTCTCAGTCAGTGACATCCCCAGAGATGTCAGAACTCATGCAGGAAAACCCATTTAATTAGGACCCACTGCGGGGAACCAGGAAACAGATCCTAAAGTACTTTATGGCGGAAGCTGTTGATCAGGAAACGGGATATTGTCCTTTCCCGCAGTCTAGGTCCGGCTCGAACTCCTTCGGGGAGATCTGGGGGCCTGTCTCCATCTCAAATGAAATGGAGCCTGTAACCTTCTTCCAGTCAGGTTACCCCAGAGGGCAGTGACATCTAGATCTGCTTTTTTTATTTGTTTGGCGTTCTCTTTTTGAAGACATAAGCGGCAGGCCTTTAGCCCCTGGAATCTCTGCCCAGAGGCTGGGCATGTTGGACATTTGCCAGTCTGATGTACGCGGGGCCTCCTGTCCACACTCTGTCTGCTGCCCCTTGGCCAGATAGCGAGTTACCAGGTTTTTCTTCGAGGCAGACAAACCGTACCTATCCTTAATGTGCACACTCTTCATTTGGGGAAGAGGGGAACTGATTTAATACATGTTCTCAAGTGGGATTGAATCCAGTCTTTTCTATCCTTCATCCTGGGCTCAGGTCCTGTGAAGCACCAGCCCCCCTACCCCCGCCCCGAGCCAGAATGATCTCTCCCCGTCTCCATTAAACCATAGCATTTTCTCTACACCTTTTTTTCCCCTTCATAACGTTGACTGCTCTTATTTCTAGTTAGTGCTTTTCACCCTAGTGTTCCAAGCTCCATTTAAGGACCTAAATGGCTGGGACCACCTCTTCTACTTATTTCCCTCACAGCACTTACTCATTTATAACTTTGTTAATTCTCCCCACAGTGCCTCACACACAGTGCTGTTCAATTACAGCATTTTTACTAAGTCTGTTTGAAAAGAAAGAGGCTACCAGTGGGGAAAGCGCTGTGCTGAATCCTTCGAGGGCCACAGGAAGTGTGAATGAGACTCTCAACCCTCAAGGAATGTATAGTCTCAGGGGGGATAAAGAGGATATGACAAAACTACGTGAAAAGTTAACTAATAATACGGTTCCACACAGGATCTGTGTCCAAAAAGGATAAGAAAGTGCCAATGATGATCATGAGAGCTTGCACGTGTTTTGCCCATCCCCATAACACCTCTGGAAGGTAGATGGCACTAGGCACTCTTAGTCTAATTCCCTTGTCTAGGGAGTGAGGGTAAGTGACTTCTCCGAGGAGCGGGGGTGAGGAGGGCTGGAATTCAGACAGCCTTGTGTGCCCCAGTGCGAGAGCCAAACTGTGTCTCAGAGACTCTGCCTCTCCTCTCTCTCTCACTGCCCTGCTTGATGTGTGCCTGCTTGATGCCAACCCTGTAGATGTATTAAGGAAGTTAAACGTACTGCTCATTGCCATTAAACAAGATCACAGACGAAGAGTCTTTTGAGCAGTGATGACACTTTGCTGTTTGAACCAGAAAGGAATTGTCCAAAGACAATTAGTCCCTTGACACATGAGTAAATTAGAGTTATCACACGCTGGTTGTTTGTCATAATGGCATAAAAGTACACGCCAGCCTTTCGAAGGCATGTGCTGAGCGGACTGTTCCCAGAGACTTTAAAGTGGAGATGAGATTGCCATCTGGTTTAGGTATTCATCTTCATGAGGTCAGGAGGCCAGAGTAAATGCCCTTCTGAGGTGCTCAGACTACAGTGTGCCCACCTGCATTGTCATTAACTACCTCTGTAGTAACAGACCTAGGTTCAGATTCTGGGCCTACCACTTAAAAGCTCGGTAGCCTGCTCAGTTAACTTCTCAGAGCCTGTCTTCTCATTGGTAAAACAAGCATGATAATGCCTATCTCAGAAAGTTATTGAAATGATTAATTATGGTGAGCATAAACATCAGTGCCTGATAATACTCAGTAACTATGGTCGTTGTGAGTATATTATTTTATTTTATTTTTCCCCCTTAAACGTTGCCTCTATCATCTCCATCACCCCCATTATGGAGAAAATAACTTCCAAACCTCCAAAGGAAGCCTTCTGCCGAAATTTAAATCAAAGATAGAACTCAACACTTTGAAAAGGAGTATTTGCTAAAGGACAACCAGGCATTTATAATTTCTGATACTTAATACCTAATTACCCATCTTCCCAAAAGTCTCCAGTTGTGGAGAATATGACAACAGATCAGGAAGTGTGGCATGTAAGTATATTATTACATCCCTTCCTGAGCCATAGAACTTGAATTTACATTCAGAGCCGGAGACCCCAGAACTCTTCCCCAAAAGGGAGCAATTTAAGAGAGTTGAAATAGCCTCTCCTTTCAGGGAGGATGCCAAGTCTTTTCTGGGTTTCCTGTAAGTCCTAGAGGATAGGCTATTTGGATAAAATCTAGCTGCTTTGACCTGTGGAAAGAAATTGCCATGTATACTCTTTATTTTGACCTCCTAGCCCTCCTGGACAGTTCCAGACTGGCTCCAGGCGTTAGGAGAACAGTGCTGTCCTCTCTTGTAGAAAATGTTCCTTTTAAATGAATCAGTTTTTGATCACCTCTTCCTTTCCCAGGCATATTTTTCAGTTTCCAACAGTGGGATCAGTGAGGGGCGGAGACATAGCCGTCATGTAGATGAGTTCCAAGATATTGTCTTCTCGTTTAAAGAAAGACAGGCATACCAGATTTGCCTGCCTGTTCCCAGGGAGGGAGAATAAATGGCAGGCAGGTGGTGTGGAGAGAAAACCACACCCAGAAGTCACTTTTCCAGCCTCCCTCAATTACTCATGAGGAAACTAACTTTGAGTGTCTTCTTCAAGGTTAAGCTCCCTGATAGTGGATGGAACCTGGCCAGAGGCTGTGAACTTTGCACAGAGGGCATCCACAGAGTCGCCCCCTGCTCAGTGGGTCACTGCCCTCCCATTACTCTGCCAGCACGTACCTGATTTGGTTGACATTTCCATAATTAATTTATAACATCAGTAACCCCGAGATGAGCCTATTTATAGGTTTGTGCAAGCTGGGTAAGAATATAGATTAAATCTTGGGTCATTAACATACTTTAAGTACTTGGGAGAGTTTTGTGATTGTCAAATAATATGATTAGAAGGCCTCCACGCTTGGTATGTGCTGGCAATCCACAAGTTTACTTCCCTTCCCAAGCTCAGAAACAACAAAAGAGAAAAAAAAAAAAAGTGTACACCCCTCCCAACCACCAGACATCTTGGGTTGTCATCGGGAACAACTTTATCATTCCACCTGCCCCCGAACTTGACCCGGGTAGGCAGTGATGGCCCGAGTGAGTGCCTAACAGCTGCTGCCCCACAGCTTGAGGATCCCTGAGACTTGGTCCTGACCCTCAATAAAATAGCATGCGTGTCCCCAGCAGCCCTGCCGGGAGAATTGCTGTGACCGTCCACAGCAACAGAGATGAGAGTGTGAGAAGGGCAGCCTTTATTTGAAAGGATGTTATTATGACTCGGACTGCTCTGTGGACCCAGTCTTATTTCCTTTCTTCCTTTTTATGGTCTGTTGTTCTGGTCGTTACTTCTTTGAAAAATAACATGCATTGCTTTTCTATTATAAAAGTAACATTTTCAATATCAAAAATAAAGATCAGTACAGAGAAGAAAATAAAGATCACTCATAATTCCACCACCCAGAAATAACCACCACTAAATTTCTGTGTATCCTTCTAATATAGTCTTCATTCTGACATCCCACTAGCAGAGCTGCTCTCTAGACAGGGAAGCCTCCCATTCAGATGCTTTCTTTGGCAGATGTGTTTCCTTTCGAGGATAGCATTGTATGCTCTGGGGGTCAGAGTTTTCCACCAGTAACGAATGACTAGTGCCTCCCCGTCCCACCTTCAGGAGCCTTCTCAGAAAACCACCACCCAGAGATGCGTTCCCCCCCGCATCTCCTTTCCTTTTAAATTTACTCAATCCACCCAGCCCTCCATAGCCTTTTTGCCCCGTATCCGCATCGGCAGTGATACCACACGTCATCCACCTCTTCCTTCCTCTTTAAGACCATAATTTCTTTTAAATCTCTCATGAGTCTTTCATGTCATTCTCCAACGCATTGTTGGTGGTCCTTACTTGTTTTTTACTTTTGCTCTAGTATTTTTTAAAATATCAAACTGGCTGCAAAACTCTTCAAATCAAACTGAAGTCAGTATGGATAAGATCATCATTAATGACGACACACATACACAAATAATTACAAATTTTAGTAGTTTTATTTTTTTAATGAATTTACAAACATTGAGCTCCTTGAAAGTAAAGATTAGATATTATTTTGCCAGACCCTTAACACGGTACTTGGCATATTATAAATACTTGATTAATATTTATTGAATTAAGGTGAAAATGAAGAGGAAATTTAATTACCCAGTCTCCTTTTTTATCTCAGTAGTTTAAGTGCAGACCAAAAGGAGGTCACATAAAAATGATGAAAAAACAGTATCTTAGAACAATTTTTAATGGTATATCAGTGCCTTTTTTTGTGCTAAGCTATCACTATTAACCCAAGTGAGGACCCTTTACAATGATTTTTTAAAACCTTGATGATGCCCTTTTCACTTCTTTCCTAAATGAACATTCATATAAAGCCATAAAAATACCCTTGGAGGGCTTTATGAATTATTGCGGTATAAGATGCGGAAAAGGCCATTTGCAGCCCTTCGTTTTATAGAGCTTGATTCTGAAACCTAGCACCACCCTGACCCTCCCGGGGGCATTACTCTGAGGCACGGAGCTTTTCCTGGGGACAGTGAGCACGGACCTTCTTCCCAAACAGCCCCGAACATGTCCTACACGTGCCGTTTCCCCCAAGTCAGCAATGTCAGCCCCAGCCCTGCCCTCCGCGAGCAGCCCAGACACATGCGGGGAAGGGGAGCAGACGTTAATAGTGATACATTGAATAGCTCTTCTTCTGTAATGTAGATTGATTTTCAGTTCGTCTGCATAAATCTCTTTTGCTATATGACTCTTTGGTCCTTTAGTACTTGAAAAGAATGATGCCAAAGACTAGACACCTGGCCTAGATAGGGCATTGGTTTTCAAATTCTTTTTACCTGCTGAGCTGTTCTATTTCTGTTAGACGTGGGACGGGCATAGAAGCCTGATCCATTATAAACAGAGATGGCGGTCTGAGTGCCCGCAGCTTCCCCCCAGCACTGTGCTAACCCGACGTCAGCATCTTGGAGATCACTTTGAAAAACCCCCAGGCCTACAGAAACCAAGACAGAAGAGGCTGAAAGGGAGGCACAGGAAAGAAAGATGTCATGAAAATGATAAAAATAATTGTAGCTTACTTTTTTTTTTTTTTTTTTTTTTTTTTTTTTTTTGCGGTACGCGGGCCTCTCACTGTTGTGGCCTCTCCCGTTGCGGAGCACAGGCTCCGGACGCGCAGGCTCGGCAGCCATGGCGCACGGGCTCAGCCGCTCCGCGGCATGTGGGATCTTCCCGGACCGGGGCACGAACCCGTGTCCCCTGCATCAGCAGACGTGCTCTCAACCACTGCGCCACCAGGGGAGTCCGTAGCTTACTTTTTTAGAGGCCTCCTGTGTGCTAGGTACCACAGTAAGTACCGATTTGCCTCAAAAAAAAAAAAAAAAAGGGCAAATTGTGACGTCTAAGGCAGAGTATGGCGTTGGCTTCCTGAAAACACTTGAAAAGGATATTGGATTGTTTGCAGGCAGGCAACAGGCCAGATAATCTTGAAGCATCTCTCTCTCACTACAGTTGACTTTAGCCTCCATTGCTCTGTTGGAATAGACCTCTCTCAAGTGAGATCAAGAAAAAAAATAAGTAGAACGGAAATGTTCACTCTGTGTGTGTGTGTGTGTGAGATCCAGGTCGTCATGCACACTGAATTGCACGTAAGTTAACACATCCACCACAGTAGGTGTACCGTTTCACGGGTAATTCAGAACTTTGAGGTAGAAATAGCTCAGAAAAAATGATAAAACAACAAGGTATGTGCCTTTGTCAAGATAGCTGGCTGTACCCTTGAATGCACGTTTTGACAGATCATAAATTCACAGAACAGAGCAAATCCTTACGCCTCACCTAGTTCCAGTCCCCTCTTGTCACTTTGGACAAAAGGTTGTCCGAACCGACTCAGCAGGGGGGCCCACTTAGTCTCCTTTCCATCTTCATTTCCTGAGCATCTTTGGATGATGCGGTTGACCAGAACCCCAAGACCAGATGCTCCTTCTGCCTGAGGAGCACCTGATCAGCTAGTCCATGAGTCAGTCAGTCCACAGCCCCTGTTCCATTCTGGGTCCCCAGTCGGGGTCTCTGTGTGGAAGGAAAGAGGAGGAAGGAGTGGAAGCTCCAGGAACTGAGTGGAGTTGGGAGATTAGCGGGTGGGCTGCCAGGAAACGATGGGAGTGTGGGAGCTCAGAGAATATCATTTCCAGGCTGATCAGAGAAGGGTTCAAGGAGCAGGAGAGATTTAAGCAGCCTCAAAGGTTGGTGGTATTTGGGTAGCTCAGTTGGCAGCATGTACATTGCTCTTGTTGGCACCACACACATATGACGGCCCTGAGGCGTGTCTAGGGGAGTTGTGAGGTCACGCTGAGGAACCCCACGAAGGGCGCGCCCAGTGTGGACCACAACAAGCGCTGAACGCCCGGCGACAACATTTGGAGCCTTTAAATATTCTTGAGCAGGGAAGGGACACAAGGAAAGCAGTGAATCTGGTTCGGCTATTAACAGTAGCCAAATACAGAACTGAGGGCTCAGGGCTTATGTGCCCTCCAAATTGTGGATTTGCTTGGAAAGCACAGTGTGAGGAAAACCCCAAAGGAACAAGGTTCTTTCTTTTGGAGCCCTGACCGAGGGAGGCACAAGTGAGCAGTTAGTTCTCTCATCGGACCAGCATTTTCTAACATGAATAAAGCCGCGTGATGGGTTCGTGGTCATAGCAGGCTTAACAACGAGAGCGAACTGGCCGTTGGGAATTTCTCTCGCAACGTCCTGACTTCCTGCAGAGCTGGTGCTGAAGTGCGGGGAGTAGGTCCTGCCGGGTCATCCCCCAAGCCACCTCACATTCAGCACAGTCCCTTTGGGTCCAGTTCACACATCTCACTGGGGCCCATTTAACCGAGCTGGGCCTGTTGCAGACCTTCAGATATTTAATTTGTAAACACTTAATAAAGCACTGTCAGTAGGTCGACTTGTCTTCTCCGTCGGCCACATCAAAATCAATACATCCCTTGGGTGTTCTGCCGTGATTGTCTGGGCTGGGGAATCTAATAGGATTAAGCGTTTGGGGTCCTATCTGAAGCCACAGTCCACAGTCCTAGTTAGATGAGGTTAAAGACTGGCTTGCCATTGTGGAGGCGTGACTGCTTAGGGGTCTGAAAAATCATTAAAGCTTGTCCTCTTAAACGTTGATTGTTCCCTGGTGATTTATTGACAAAACACAAAAAAGTGCTCTATACTGCACTCTAATTATATGTATGAGGCCATAAGATCTCATGGGAAATTAAATAAAATTTACAGCTTGATGGTTTTATGCTCCTGGGAGACATACCTTCTTAATAAGATCTTATAGCTGGGAATATTTATGAGGTTAAAGTCCGTAGGCTTGAGCAAAGACCTAACCTTTCCGTGGGAGGGGGAAGGGGGTGCGTTTTGATTTCTTTTAAGATAAATGATTGTAATGAAATTTCAGGGGTTGAGGAGGAAATGTTCAGTGAGACACATCAAGCGCTCCTCCCCGAGACCTCTGGAGGACAAAGCCGAAAGGGCACGGGGACTTACTGCCACCATTTATCTCACACAAGGCTCCGGGTGGTCCTACCCACCACCTAAGCTCTCTATGGCTTCCTCATCTGATCAGCCCCCATCACAGTCTGAAAGGGAGGGAAGATCCTAGTTAAGGGCAGTTATCTAAGAAGTCAAGGAAGGGGAAAGAACTTGAGGCAGGAAAAAGGGGAGAGCCAGAGAGAGAGAGAGAATATGAAGGGGAATCACACTGATGCACTTGAAACCCTAAAAAGCAGTTTCACATCTTCAAACAGCCCCAAAGGAGTTACTGGACATTTGCTGTTTTACCAGACCCCTTTCTCTTTGTGTCAAGGGGTGGCTGGGGCCCAGACCCTGTTCCCGTAAGCGTTATAATGTGCTGCTGGGACAAAAGGTCAGAATATAGTAGTGGTGAGGGTGTGGAGGGAGCTTCCGCAGGTGGCTTAAAGATGGGACTTTCTTGACTCTGAAGAGGGTGTTCACAGAGGTGCACATTATAAACTGTCCCCGCAATTTTTGTTACTCTCATCCCGAACTCTACCCTGGACCCAGCTTCCTCATCTGTAAAATGAAAAGCTAAGGCTAGATGATTTTAAGGTCCCTTCCAGCTCTAAAATACTATTTTATGGTTCTAGAATTTATGTAGGAGGAAAGCATTTCTCTCCATCCCTTGCTTTAGTCTTCCGAGTGAAAGTGAGATGTCTCATCCATTTAGATAGAGCAGCTCAAGCCCCAGGTCTCAGATAAAAAGAGAAGAAAAAACACTTATTAAAGATAGCTAAGTTCCCCTGATAAGCAGCAAGTGAGAAATCCCTGATTTAATTTAAATATGATATTTCTGTCTTCATTAATTTAAAGCATGTGTATGATAATGTATCCTTTTTTATTTAGTGGTCTGTCCTGGAGGGAAAGAAAGGCTTGATTGTGAAGCAGAGGGGTGAAGGTTTGGATATGTTTTAATAAAGATGAGTATCCCTAAAAATGCTTGAATTATATGGAAGTAAGATTTGTTGCAAGTTACAAATCAAAGCCTGAAATGTCACTTATCTCCTAATGATACTTCTACACAGATTATTAATTTCATTTTAGAAGCCCAATGAATGTTATATTTTATGACATTGATTAAACATCTTGCTGCCATCTACCCATCCATCCTTTTCGTTTTCAAAAATCCATATCAGAATTTAACAAAAACAGCTCATAAATGTGTATTTTACAGCCTAGCAAAGTCGACTGGTTCCCCCGCTCTGCTTACAAGCAGACCCATCTTGAATCCTGGGCTTGGGCCGTTTCTATTCTTAGCAGTCGGGCTTTTCTAAACTGACCTTGTGTTTTGTTACCAGAGTAGGATCGGGGGATTTATTTGGAAGAGCATTTGTGGCTTCTGGAGCTGCAGAGCCGCGAGGGGGGCTGTGGTGTGGCCGGGTGAGCCCCTGACTGGGAATCAGGGACTCCGCTTTCATTCTGGCTCTTAGACAAGCCAGTTACCTCCCTCTTCTGTGTCCTGGGGATAATTACAGCCTCCCCTAGTTGGCTCACAGTGTCATTGCGGGGATGAATGAGATAATAGACGCGAAAGCTCTTCCAGCCCTTCAGAGGGAAGCAGTGTGGTCGTGGATTTAAGAGCCAGTAGAGAATAGAGTGGGATGATTGGTTTTGGATCAACCTCAGGCATTTTAGGAAAGGTTTAGGATGACCCTTCTGAAAGCAGGGAGAAAAGGCGTTTGGAAATAGGTCCACTGTGTTATTATTTATGGTACTTTTATCAGTAGAAGTACCTCTGGTTCCTCCAGACTCACACCTGTGTTTCCTCAAAGCCACTGTGGCCTCATTCCCCGCCTGGATTGGCTCCAATTAGAAGACCCCGTTTGTTCCTGTGGCATTTCCCTCACAGTGACGTTTATAGTTGCAGTCATTTTTCTCTGGAGAGGAGGCTGGCACCTGGATCCCCATGCCAGGGCACAGCTGCGGCTGTTCCTTCCTCCAGGAAGGAGACATAAAAAGACATATTCTGAGGAATCTGAATCAACTCCACGTGAAAGATTAAGGGCCAGTCCCCAGAGGCTGCCACGTCCGGAAGAAATAACCTGTTAAGGCTGGGGGGACTTGGGGGCGGGGAACTCGAGGATAAACAGTTCTGCAAGAACGGATAACATCACAGGGGAAGTCACTATTAAATCAGAAGCGGGCCTCTGTCCGAGGAACCTTAGCACAAATGTGCAGGAGGCTTGGGTGGTGGAAGCAAGGAGCAGGGGCGGTGAGGTTCGTGCCCCTAGGGACGAGAGGGTCAGCCCGAGAAGGAACAGGTGCTGCCAGGTCTCCCCGAGGGGGCCGGTCCATCCCAGCAACAGGGCACAGAGGAGCAGGGTGTAGTTTGCGGAGTAACACTACCTGGACTCACTTCTTGTCTCTCCCAGTGCCCTCAGGGAAGTTACCAGACTTTGCTGATCTTTGAATTCGTTGTCAACACCAGCCCTGTCCCATAGGGACCTTGTGAAGGTTGAGTGAACTACTAAAGCAACGCGTGTGACCTGCTTAGCGCAAGAGCCGGGCCCGAGTTAGTGCCTAATAAATGTTACCTATTGGCAAGTGTCTGGGTAGTAGCACCTCAGTCAGGGGTTTTTGTTGTCGGTGGTGGTAGTGGTGGGTTTGGGTTTTTGATTTTTTGTCTTATTGGTTTTGTATTTTCTCTAAAAAAAGAAACCTGTAGAACGCCATCTCTTAGAAATCTGCAGTGGACGGTAGTTGGCCTGCTCTGCAGGGCCTTTCATTGTGGGCATGGTGACAAACTGGTTTTAAGTGACAGAGCATGTTAAGTGAGGCTGGCTGTTGGTGACGGCCCCGCCCTGTTTGGGGGATGGGGAGTGGGTGTGACCGTCACTGGGACAGGACAGTAGCTGACGAGTGAAGACCTCCGGCATGCTGTGACACGTTCTCCAGTGACTTGTTTTCCCCCTTTTTCTGACTCATTTCTCTCCCATCCCCCTCCTTTCCTCCTCTTCCCTCTTCCCACCGCCCTCAACACCCCCTCCCAGCCAGCCCTCCCTAGCGTGCTCCGGCACTGGGGATGTTGCATAAAGGGAAGATATGGCATGTTTACAGAGAGAATTTTCAAGAAGTGTTAATTTAATATGCTAAAGTGTTCCCTTCAGCATTTTACCTTTCTTCTTGTTTTCACAAAACAGCCAAGACTAAATAATGAGCCCAGGGCTGTGCCCTTTGGTAGCGTGATAGCTCATTACCCACTAGCGGCCTCCATCTGCCCTCATGGCTGCATGGGGAGCCATTACGATTATGATGGAAATCTCAGAAGCCATTACCAAGATGCAACAGAGGGCCTACTGCAGACAGCCTAATGGACCAATTTGTAATTGGGAGAGGGAAATGAGTTAGCGAGCGGGGGCCGGTTTTCATGAGAGTGGAAGTGCGCATGCTAAATGCGATAAATGAATAGGAATGTGTGTTTGCGCAGTGGGCTCTACAAGGCTTTCCATCTCTCCCGGGGATTGGAGGCGTGCTGACAAGCCGTGAGGCGCGAGGAGGAAAGGGCTCGGGGGAGGCAGGCAGGATTCAAGGAGAGTAGCTAAGGATAAATCGGTGAGGAGAACTAATGGCAGTAAAATCCAAGGAGATGACTGCATCTGCCATGAAAGTAGTAATTAGGAAGCATTTGGTGTGCGTGTCTTTAACCATTAAAATAGGGACGAGGGGGAGCCCTGGCGCTTGTTGTGGGAAACGGGGGTGGGGGGGTGGGGGGGGCTGTGATGTTCTGAGAGGGAAGCCCCTTGCAGAGGGCTCTGATGGGAGAGCGTCCTCAGACCTGGTGGTCCACACAGATTCTGCCAGCTCCACACACAGCTCGTTCCTGAATCACCACGAGAGCCCTCTCTCCCAGGAGCCACTGGAGATCCCGCAATGGCAAGGCCCTGCAGGCCCAGAGGCAGCCGTTGTGCAAGGGAAGGAGCCCAGGCTGAGGGTGCCAGACCACCAGTGGCTCTAGGCCAGAAGGCTTCCTGTCCTGGGGGGCTGGAGAGTCACCTCGTAAGCACCCATGCCCAGCTCTCCAAGCTGAGGAGTGCTGGGTGCAAGCATAGACACACATGGGGCTGATTTCCAGAACCCAGCACTTCCTTCTGTTTGTCAGTCAGCTCCCCAGATCTCAGCAGGCGGGTGGAGAGAGTGCCCCAGGCATTCCCAAGGGCAGCCCGGGGCCTTTGTTGCCTCTCAGGCTGATGTGGCCTGTTGACCGCGAATCCCCAATCTGTCTGAGACCATGTCCTTCTTGAAACTGTCCTTGTTTTAATTGTTTTCTCTGCCATGTAGCCTCTCAGCTCTATTCTGACCTCCAGACTCTGGTGTCCTTTCCCATAAGCCAGACCTTCGTGTCCCTAGAGCTGCAGCCTTAGCGCGTCCCTTTCTCCCAGCAACCTGCTGTCCTCAGCCTTCCTCTGGATCTCACTTTTCCCCTGGGGCGGCCTGATTCAAGCCTTCAGGGTTGTCCTAGCACTCAGGGCTCTTCCTGCTTCCAAGCATTCCCATCGCTTTGCCTAGGAAGACCTTTCAGCCTTTCTAAACAGCCTGGGGGAAAACATATAATCCTTCAGGGAAGAAAGAAGCAGTGGAACCAATTAATTGAGCCCCAGCCCGGGGCTGGCAGAGCACCTTACCAAGGTAAGAGGCCAAGCGGGTTGTCTCCTGCTCTCAGTCCCACCTCTGTCCCAGGGGCTCCCTCTCCTCATAGCATCCCCAAGTACATAGGAAAACTTGCCATTTTCTTCACCAACCACCGGAAGGTAAGATTTCTAATTAGCTCCCTAATGGGTTGATGACAATCCTGTTCAGCAAAATTTAATTGACAACCTATGTGGTTGATCACATGATTGATCCCACCTAACTTTGAAAATGAACCTGAGGAAACCAGCCGAAAAACACAGATACAGTGAGACCCCAAACAGCTCAATCTGGGAGAAAGCAATCAATCAATAAACGAGGCTGAGAAACACTATCAAATATTATAAGCTAAAGGAAGTTATTGAAAAAACACGAAGTGTGGTTCTGATTTTCCTAGATGTCATGGAAAGGGGACAGCTGAATGGATGCCTTTGACTACTAGCAGAAGCATATCATTGCGTCAGGAGAAACTGACTTTTTCCCAGCCAGTGTCTGCTGTTAAATATACCATCAGTTATGCTGTCAGTGTCCCTTAAACCAAGAGCCTCATCAGACACGCCCATCGATATTAGAAGATCGAGGTTTTCTATAAAGAGCTATTGCTTAGATGTCCTTTAGTAAAAGCCGCCCCCCACCCCCACCCCGACCCGTGTCAGCCCTGGACGAAGCCCTGGAGAGACTATAAAATTCAAGGGCCTGCTGTGCCCAAACTCTCATTCTAGTGAGGCAGACCTGAACTTGGATAACTAGTTCAGTTACATAGACAGTAACAGAGGGTTTGGAAAACACACAAGAAGTCATCAGCCGGTTTGACAAATATTTATTGAGTACATGATGTAGAGCAGACACCGACCTAATCACTGGAGATAGAGCAGTACATAAGTGGCATGGTCCCTGTCCTCGTGAAGCTTACGGTCTAATTCTGACCCAAGGGGAAGGAAGAAGGTCCAGGGTGGGAGACAAGGGGGTGGTATTTGAGGTGGGCTGTGATGCTAGAAGTTCGCTGGAAATCACCAGGAACGAGATATCCAGGAAAATCCCGAATGTTTGGAAATTAAACAGATTTCTACATATGGGTCGAAGAGGAAATTACAAGGGAAATTTGAAAACATTTTAAACTGAATGGTAGTAAGAATGCTACGTATCAAAATCTGTGGGTTGCAACTAAAATAGTGCTCAGAGAGGAATTGATGGTTTTAAATGCTTATATTAGAGTAGAGGAAAAGCCCAAAATCAATGACCTAGGTTCCACTGTGAGAAGGTAGGAAAAGGACACAGATAAACCCAAAATGAGAAGGAAGGAAATAATAAAGAAAACAGCAGAAATTATAGAAATGGGAAACAGACAGTTGAGAGAAAACCTTAGCTAGACTGAACAGGGGGGGAGACACACCAATACCAATATATCAAGAATGAAAAAGATGTTATCAGTACAGGCCTTACAGACATTTAAAGAATAATCAGGATGGGAGTTCAACAAGCAGAAATGACGAGCATGAAGTCCAAATAACAAGAGCTGCTAGTTATATGTGGGTTTGGAGGGGCGTGGGAAGAGGGACTTGGCATAGAAGACAGTGAGGCTAGAAATTTCGCTTGGAATCAGGTACTAACGAGAATTGTCGCTTCCTGCAATGACCCAGGGCCCGTGTTCGCGGTCCCACTCGCTGCTCCTTGCAGCACAGTTCCCGATGCACAGGTTCGGATGTGTTCTTTGACCAGTAGATGCCGAACCCGAGGACAAGTCACCACATGGGCCATAATGCCCTGCTTTCGGGGCACCTGAACTTCCTCAAAACATTTTTGCCCATGGGACATTTTTGGCCAGTAAGTAACTCTTAACAGATCTGAGTCTGCCGCCCCCAGAATATGAGGAGACTTTGTTTCTCCCCTTCCAAACTATTAGGTCCTTGTCAGTTGGGCTCACAGGTTTCAAAAATGATCTGATGCCATCCTAAGACCATGCTGTCATCCTTGCCGTGATTTATATGCTTCTGGAAACGGGACTCTTCTTTTAAGAGGAGTCTGAATGTTCATAGCAGAAGACGCTTGTCAAAGCCTAGCTGCTCACTTAACAGCTTCCGAGTCAGCAGGAGCCCACCCAACACCTAAGAGAGTGGGGTGGTGGCATGGGCAGGCTTTCATCTACCTGCACCACGAGTCTGTGGACAAGGCCCTAAGCTGCTCAGCCTTTCACCTGCAGGAGTCCTGGCTTGTCTCTGCTGCTTTGTGGTGGAACTGGTCCTTCTTTGCTCTCTCTTTCTCCTCTGCCCCAGTATCCACCTGAGAGGCGAAGTTTCATCATAGCAAAGACCATAGACTCTGGAGGCAGACTCTGTGGTCCTGAGCAAGCTACCTTCCCTCTGTGCCCCTCAATTTACCATCTTTACTGTGAGCAAATTGAGAGTGGCTCACTCACAGGGTCATGGTGAGGAGTTAAATGACTTCACATACTTAAGAAGGGCCTAGGAGTGCGGGCGGGAAGGGTCAGAGCGGGTGAGTGTGCCCTATATGCTAAGTTGAGGGGCAGGGCTCTGGGCACCTGTGTCTTTATTCACCTGAGTATCCTTGTGCCCAAGAGAGCAAGGCATTCAACAGCAAATTTAAACACACACACACACACACACACACACACACACCCCGTGACAGGTTGACACCTGGTAAGTGCGGGAAGTATTAGGAAATCTCAGGCTTGGCTCTTGGGTTCCTCGGGTTAATTACCCTGGCAGTCCTCTTTGGGTGGGAAGCTCCACCCTGTCCCTCCCACTGTTGATCCCAAGTACCCTGGGTTGGACAGCAGCGGTTTGGTCAGGAGTCCCTGCCCTGCTGGGGCTGGCGTACACTGACCCTCAGTTAAGACTGAGGCTCTTGTGGGGTCCTCCAACCTTCTGAGACAGTGGATTTCATGAACTGGAAGCTTTCCCCTTCCCTAGAATAGCCAGGTGCTGGTTGCTTGTGCCATGACATCGGTGCAGGCAAGAGAGGAATATCTTGAAAGGGCAGAAAAACTGGAACAAGGATGGGGAAGAAGAGGAAAAAGAAGCCCTCATGTGGGGCTTTGATTTCCGCGGGGGAGAGTGAGTCAGGCACTTGTGTTTGACCTGACATTTCCAGAACACCCTCACGTGCATTATCTTACCACTTCCTTACTACAAGTTTGGGAGCAAGGGATGGCCTAAGTCGGTATTTGCGCTGGAAATGAAAAAGCTAGAGCCCAGGAAGGCCAAAGGGCGTGCTCAAGGTCACATGGCTACTTCCAGACACGTTGGGGACGGGAGCCCAGAGGTGCTGCCTCTCGGGACTCCCCTCAGGGGAGTGTGGAAAGTCACCGTGAACCACCATCTGAGCAAACTGCACGACCCACTCTTGGCAAAAGGACGGGCCTGGCTGTAGCAAGACCAGCGCAGAGCGCTCTGGGACCCTGCTGACACCGCATTTGAAACTCCGCCAGGGAAGGGGAACGTCCTGGAAGTTTAGCCCTCTGTTGGCTGTTTCTGAGAGACCCTTGTTCTCCCGATGCTGGATTTAATGAATAAATTATAATAACTTTTGCATTTTTATCCATGTCGTGCGTGTTTATCTGCCCTCCCCACGTAATTTCCCTCTCCCCTTCTACATACTATATTTCTTTTCAAGCCACTGAATTTTTTTTTTTTTAAGTTCTCCTTCTCAGTAATTGCTGATAAAGATGCATGCCTCCTTGTTCTGCATTTGTCAGTGTATATGCTCAGCGCCAGGAACTCAGGGAGGAATGTGTGGAAGAGGGTATGTTTATACTTCCAAGGGGAGGTGACTCTTTAGGAGCTGAGAAATGGAAAGGGAAAATGGTATATGGCCCCTGGTGGTATGTGAACTCCTTAGCGGGTAGGAGGTGTCTTGCCTGTCTGTCTCCGACACTGGAATAGGAGCTTACCTGCAGTAGCATGGAAGTGCATCTGTGGAATCCATGTATCCATGAGCAGGCTGGGTGGCTGAGGGGCTGGATGACCAAATGAAGGGATGGAGAGATTGATGCTGAAGCGTCAGAGTCAAGTCTCATTTGGCTGGTTGTGTGAGGGAGTCTTTACAGTTACTCCTCCTCTGGATTTCATTACAATATTTTGTCTCAGTTTTATTCTGCCCAATTCTCAGGATTTCTTTATGTTCTTAGTGGGAAAAGTTGCTTCTGTTATTTTTATGAAACATACTCTTTTCCCCCAAGTGCTCAATCAGTGTAACCGTGATTGAGAGATCAGAGTGAGCTCCAGGAGGAAAGTTAACGAAGCATGAGAATAGGCTGAATGTGACTTCTCACGTGCGGTCTTTAGGTTTTCTACTCTTCCTACTGGTTTATCAAATAACCTTTCTTGGAAGGTCTACTAATTCCTTTGAAAAAAGATACTCATTTTACATTGTGTTATAATATACTAAGCACTGTTATTACTAGGATGTTTTGAGAGACAGGGAACAGTCTTTAGAACTGAGATACAGTTCTAGGAAATTGAATAAAATCCACTGACCAGAAAGAAATGTAACATGATAGGGCAGGAGAAGAAACAGTCTCTGCCCGAAAAATCAACCGTGAAAATAGTAAGGATTTATGTGCAGCAAATCCCGAAGTTAGAATTTAAAATAAATAAATGGAAAGGATGGTATGATTTGAAATCAGCTTCCACTCTGAACTAGGCATTCAAGACCCAGAATAAAAATGGTCCTCTTCATTGCAGAACTGATCTTGGTAGCCAACACCTCGTCTCCACCAAGAGCACTTTATTTGAGAATCAAGGGGAGTCATTGCTAAGAAAGCTTGTCTTCTTAAACCAGGAGCGACTTTCAAAGAAACAAATATCAAATTGGGAAAACCCTGCTAATCTTTCCCTTCAGAGTCTAGGTTTGGGTGGGTGGGTGGGTGTGTGTGTGTGTGTGTGTGTGTGTGCACTGGAAATGAAGGAAAGATTCATTATTCATTATATATCTTTTTTTTTTTCCTCAAAATTACTAGTAGTCAGACTCTGATAGAGTATTCCTTCTTTTTACCACTCTTGAAAAGCATAGTGTGCCTCAGGTTGATTCAGCCAATAAACGGTCAACTTCCTAAAGAGATTGTTTGGGATTCGTGAGGAAGAAAACGCCAGGATCTGGGCAGTGTAGAGATCAGAGCCGTGATCAGAACCAGAAGGGGAGTTCGGACTGTCCCCGACTTTCTTCCTCTTTGGATGAGCTCCCGCATCCCCACTGCCCTCTCCCACCCTTGACCCTCCAGTCCCACCAGCTGCTGTTTTTCCTTTCTCTGTAGCCTCCGACTCAAGGCCACTGAAGAGAACAGGCTGAAGGCCCCTGTATTCCCTGAAGTGATTCGTTGCTTAGTAGGGACTTCACTAAACTTCCCAATTGGAGTTTTCTTACTTTTGAAAATCAAACAAAGCTCAAAAAGTAAACATCACAGGTAGACATCCCAGCCCAAAGCAGAAGAAAAATGCCTCATGTTAAATGTTTTGGCACAGAACAGAATTTATGAGCATTTTCAATGTTTTGATTTTTTTCCCCCAGTCACTGTTATTCCTTACCCCACCCCCAGAGTTAGGTGTGGAGAGAGTATGTTGGCTGGTTTCCATGGTGACACCGAAGAGAAGTCATTTTTTAAAGTAGGTTTCTACTGTGTTATTTCACATGCATGAAACCTCAACATCTACGCTGTGTGGCTGTTACCCCCAAACGCGAAGACATATAAATGGCTGGAGTATTTTATATAAATAGACAAGTGGGGGTGATGTTTTCCTTGGTCTCGCGCCGACCCTAGTAACAAAAGTCTCTCAGTTACCCAGGGCACCTGGGCCGGAGCAAGGGAACAGTTCTGCTCAGTGTTAAACAACCTTCTCTCCTATGAATAACCATTGGAAAAAAAAACCACAGCTCACATTTAAAGTCCACCCCCTCCAACTAAAAAGTAGTGCTCAGATGAGAAGTTTCCAAGTAATCAGAATATTCAAACCTTCATCTGTGTTTTCAGTCTAACTTATTTGATCAACCACTGCAAATACCCCCTTATCTGTCCAAGGAGTCATCTAGAACCTTCCTGCCCCAGGAAACACGCAGTTGCCCCCAGCCTCTCGGAGAGATGAGGTTAGGAAAGCGGAACTTTCAGTAGCAGAAGTTTGGTAAAGCTCTCGCCTCTCCTCTGCCACCCCAACTCGCCTGCAGGGTTTTGAAGTGGAAGAGCATAGATAAGCTGTCTCATTGTTTCCCTTCCATGTCACCGTGATGTACTTGTTACCTTCTGTAACTGAGAATATACTCGGTTTGGGGAAGAGTAAAATGGACAGCACTGCCTTATCTTTGGAGAAAGTATCATCTTGCATGTGGAGAGTGCCTTTAACTTTTCCAAGTTCTCTCTTGCATGTGAACTTTCTAATAATAGTGGAAGATAGTTTTTTCTTGGTATACTCTCCTTGTTTTAAAGCTACAGGGACAGAAGTCTAGTTTGCCCAGCATGTGAGGAACAAAGCCGAGTCGAGAATTCAGAACCCATGATTTCCCCCCCAAAGCTTATGTTACTAATCCCGCACTTGGCGCCTTCCAGACAGCCAGTCTGCTCAGATACAAGGTGAGCGGGTACAAGATCACAGATTTCTGGGACTGGGTCTCAGACACACACAGACCGTCAGGAGGCGTTCATTCTTTAGTTATCAAATAGTTATTGAGCACCTGCTACATGCTGGATGCTGCTTTAGACAGCAGTGGCCACAACAGCCAAGAATCCCTACGTTCCAGTGCGGGGAGGGGCAGATGACGAACAAGTGAGTAAAACGCATACTGTGTCAGAGGATAAGCGCTAGAGAGAAAATAAAGCAGGAAGGTGGGGGAGTGCTTGCAGTCTTAAATAGGGCGGCCAGAGAAGGTCTTTCCAAGGGAGACATTTGAACAAAGAGCTGAAGGCGCTAAAGGAGTGAGATTTGAGGATCTGGGGGGAGAGAAATCCAGGCAAAGAGAAAGGGTAGGGAATGTGGGAAGCTGCACGTAGCGCTTTCCTTAAATCTGCAGGTGCCGGCCTGTACTTGCTGCACGTGTTTGCATTCATGAGTGTATTGTCTGTTTGAAAACTTCTCTCAAATTCTGAGCTTGGTGCATGGCTTTAATTTCTGCGGTAATGACTTCCTGCGCCTGGGGAGCTCTTTAATAGGTGCATTCGGAAAGTTGTAATCATTAGGCCTGGGTTGGTGTCCTATTACTACGTGGAAAAAGCAGAATTGCTTTGGCACTGATTGGATCTTGGGGTGGTGACTCTATTTTCTTGGTTTTTAATGCAGATCATTGAAAACATGTCAGGGCCCTGATCTCAAGTGTTTCTCTTAAATAGGGAGAATCATGTTTTTATATGCAGGGGGTACAGGAAGGGACTTGGGGTGGAAGGGGGTGGGCAGAAGGGCTCTTATATTTTAAATGCCAGTCAGCTGCAACCACTGGTTATCTGGAGCCTGTTCAAACTCATTTGGAGAACAGTTGAATTTTTAAAGTGCCTTTTGATTCTCTCTTTCATTTATTTTAACTGATCTGCTGGGATTAGGAGCTTGGTAGGGGAACACCAGAATGCTTGCCAAAATGTGTGAATAATTAGAGCTCTGATGATGTGTGCCAGATAGAAGGGGAGTATTCACACTTCTGATTAGATTCAGCTAAATGCAGTTGTAAATCACTGCCGCCCCAGTCACGGAGCCCCGTCAGGAGTTAGCAGGGGAGGAGGCTGGGGGGCAGTGAGGGGACGAGGGGCTGCCGCAAGGTACGGGGAGCGGCAGAGGGGGGCGAGCAGGGTGGCTCCAGTGGCAGCAGCCAGAGTGACGATAATTCTGGCATCTCTCTTCCCGTTCGGTTCTATCATCTCGAGTCTTGCTGGGCGCCAAGCTGGCTGCCATCTTGACAAATGTGGATAAGATGAGTCGCTGTTCTCTGGACACTCAGTCTCAAGGGAGGTGAATGAACAACTGTTGAGCTGTGTGATGAGTGTGTCAGAAGGACAGACACCAGACCGAGAGACCCCGGGGGAGGAATGGGGTCTGCAGAAGGGAAAGGGGCAGAGAGAGTTGTATTTCCTTCTCAGACAAAAGGTGAAGCTTCAGAGAGCTCAGCAAGGTGAGTTAGTGGTTAGAGGAACTCCAGGCTAAGGGAACAGCATGTGCAAAGGCACAGATGTAAAGGGGCCTCTCTTAGTCTTGGCATGACGTCCATTGTGGCTGGAGGCGGGGAACAGGACAGGGCAGGAGGATGGGCATTGAGACTTGCAAAGTAGATTGGGCTAGACTCTGAAGGGGCTTTAGTGCTCATTTAGAAAGCTCCTTTTCAAACTGCAAATCACTCCAGACGTCCTGATTCAGCCCTGACAAAGGGTCAGTGTCCCACCCCAGTGAGAGAACCCGCTTTAGTCACAGTCATTGATGGGAATGTGTTGGTCTTCTTTACGGACATTAGGGCAGGAGAAAGAAATACAGGGAATCACCACTCTCACCAGTGGGGAGCCTTTGGAGGTTAGTAAGGGGAAGAATGAAACAGAAGGTGGTTAACTTAGGAAGGTAGCCGGCAGAAGCTGTGGTGTAGAATTATCAGTTTGTGGGGTGAGCCTGGATTGGATGTAGATGGGAGGTTATGGCCAAGGTCTGAACAAAGATGATGGCAGAAGGAATCCACTTCAAGAGAGATTTCAGGGTGGAATCAAATAGGGCCTGTTGAGGACTCCAGCTGTGTGCTGGGTTCCTTGGCTGAATGGAACTGAATGGGGCCCTTTCAGAACCCTTGCGGTGGTCCTAGTTGTACACTAATCTTCCCTGATTAGTATGGAGCGCAATAGCCAAAGACACAGCGTCCTGCAAAAAGTAGACAGTGAGTGTATGTTTTAAAGACTGGCCCGAGGTCCGGAAGCCTGGCGGTTTCCTAATCACATCCACACTCTTTCTCCCTCTGCTACACCACTCTTATGCTGCCCACTGCCCCATGTTGCTAAAGGGTAGTGGTGGTCTTTGAAAAGATCCTACTCATCTCTCACTCCGGAAGCACATCACAGCCCCATAAGATGCTGTCTCTGGTCCCTCTCTCCATCCTCTTCTTGGAAGGGTGGCTCACTTTCTCTGTCTTGATAATGTAACAAGATGCTCTGAAATGAACTAGCAGCTTGAGGTGGGCGTAAAAGCCCAGGAAAAGGAATGCAGGGGAAATGCGACAGAATGGCATGAAACCCAAAGCAAATGGTAAAAATGAGCAACACATGGCGAATGTGGAACAGAGAGAAAAGCATAAAAATCACAACCACATCTGACATCTCTTGAAATGGCGAGAAACAGAGGAAACAACACATGTGGTTCTCTTCAAGTCAGAAAGATTCCTCTTCACCATTCCATGATGGTGTGAAGGAGACCCTTTTGGAAGACTTGAGCCCTTTTCAAGTGGTTCTACCAGGGCTTTTATTTCTTCCTCTTTGGCCAGTAAGTTCAGACACTCAGAGAAACGCTTAGCCTTTTGCACCTTTCCCAGGCACAGAATAATAGACTAAATCGATGCTTTCCAAAGTCCGTGTCAAAGAAAATAATTTGAGATGCGAGGAGAGAAAATCTAGGACTACTTATTTTTATCTTACTCTTTTAGATTTATTTATCATGTGTATGTTTTAGAAATAGTAGAGTGGTATATGGTTACAGTGTATAAATAAGTGAAAATACATTGGCAGGTTAAGTGATTGGTTTTTCTGTTTGTTGCCCCTTTTGGGGGGCACATGATCAATGTGCAAACCATCAGGGTAGTTACCAGGGTTACTAGTTGGGGTTGGGGACAAGAAGAATGCTCTAGAATTATGTGTTTCCTTATAGAAACAGGCGAGTTACCTGGATGGTCTGTTTCCTTCGAGCCTACGGGATAGCCTGTCAGGTCCTCTTAGAGCCTCAAATGCTCCAAATCTGTAGTCAGAACCCAGAGAAAAGGAAGTTCCCCAAGAATCCTTTGGACAAGAGATGGCCACGTTTATTTAGCCTGTGATCAGTTGCAGAGCTGCCCTCACAGGTGGCGAAACACGGTCAGAAGTCACCCTCAGGGACCCTCACCCTCATAGGCCTGACTCCTTCACTGCCCTTCCCCCAATGTTGCTGTCACTGTTGGGGGTGCAGGGTGTTTGTGCCGGGTTGTCTCACCCCCCAGCACCCTCCTCCAGGCCACGGTGTGCAAGGGTGCTGCGGTGATGTGAGCCTTGCCCGTGACAGCGCTCCCCACACCAAGAGAGCCATAAAAATGACACATAATCGCTACAGCCAGACTAGAGCCAGGAGCACTGTGCCCCGCTTGGGTGCTTTTTACCTTTCTTGCAGCCATCAGCTTTTCTTTCCTTTTTCCAGACTTAAACTCCAGCCCAGCTCAGCCTCAGAAATCCCATTAGTGTTGGAGAAGCAGATGGCACAGGGGCGCCCTTCACTTGGGTTGTCAGCCATGTCTCCACAGCTCAGGGACTCACCCTCCCACCCCACCACCCAGGCTCTGTCTCTGGGGAGTATCCTCCCCATTCCTTCCTCATCTGCTAGGCCTCTACCCCTAGGCAGCCTGTTCCTAAACGATGCATCTCTTGTAGAGATGTGCTCTGGTGAGAACAGAAAGCCTCTCCTCACCTCGCTGCAGGCAGCTGTGCAGCAGGACCCTCACCTCCAGCTGCGAGCGCTTCTCGTCAGTAGCACATGAACAGCCTCGGGCTCCCTTTCTCCCGGTTTCCTCTCCAGCCGTGTTTATCACACAGCTCCATCTTAACGGTGATCTTTCTAGATGTTAGACACAGATAGAGCTCTTGTGTAAGAACACACCATCAGCAACAAATGGAAGATATTACGCGTTCAGGTCGTCAGTTGCCCCGTTTCTGTCTTACTGAAATAGGAGATGGACCACATCTGTTTGAAATCAGTGGAGTGAAATAATAGCTGGTGAGTAGAGTCCTGAAGGAAGTGGGCCATGATGGGATCCAGGGTCTTCTTCTATTGGAAGGACTTTGCCCACAGCTCCCAGTGGGGCTTATAGAACTCGGGCTCTCAAGAATGTTTTGTGTCTCCTGCAGAAAAGTAGTGATGGAAGCTGTTCACGTAAAGAGGTCACTACTCTCAAAGAGCTTGGTTTAGAGGAGTCAGATGACGTGTGGTAGGAAGGGCCCATCACCCCTCGTGCTGAGTGCTCAACCTCTTACCAGCTGTGAGCTTTTGGGAGGTTCCCTTTCAGGTAAAGCACTGATAGCACGTATCTCAGGGATGGCATGGCCTTGTTCTTTTTTTTCTTGCTTTTTAAAAAGATTTTTATTGGAGTATAGTTGATTTACAATGTTAGTTTCTGCTGTACAGCAAAGTGAATCAGTTATACATATACACATAGCCACTCTTTTTCAGATTCTTTTCCCATATAGGCCATTACAGAGTATTGCGTAGAGTTCCCTGTGCTATACGGCAGGCCCTTATTAGTTACCTATTTTATATATAGTAGTGTGTATACGTCAGTCCCAATTTATCCCTCCCCCCCACCCCGCTTTCCCCCCTGGTGACCATAAGTTTCTTTTCTACATCTGTAACTCTATTTCTGTTTTGTAAATAAGTTCATTTGTAGCATTTTTTTTTTTTTTTTTTTTTTGCGGCCTCTCACTGCTGTGGCCTCTCCCGCTGGGGAGCACAGGCTCCAGACGCGCAGGCTCAGCGGCCATGGCTCACGGGCCCATCCGCTCCGCGGCATGTGGGATCCTCCCGGACCGGGGCACGAACCCGTGTCCCTCGCATCGGCAGGCGGACTCTCAACCACTGCACCACCAGGGAAGCCCTGTAGCATTTTTTTAGATTCCACATTCAAGCGATGTCATATGATATTTGTCTTTCTCTGTCTGACTGAACTTCACTCAGTATGACAATCTCTAGGTCCATCCATGTTGCTGCAGATGGCATTATTTCGTTCTTTTTTATGGCTGAGATATTCCATTGTATATATGTACCACATCTTCTTTATCTACTCTCTGTCAATGGACATTTAGGTTGCTTCCATGTCCTGGCTATTGTAAATGGAGCTGCAATGAACATTGTGGTACATGACTCTTTTTGCATTATGGTTTTCTCAGGGTATATGCCCAGTAGTGGGATTGCTGGGTCATATGGTAGTTCTGTTTTTAGTTTTTTAAGGAACCTCCATACTCTTCTCCATAGTGGCTGTATCAATTTACATTCCCACCAACAGTGCAGGAGTGTTCCCTTTTCTCCACACCCTCTCCAGCATTTATTGTTTGTAGATTCTCTGATGATGGCCATTCTGACCGGTATGAAGTGATACCTCATTGTAGTTTTGATTTGCATTTCTCTAATAATTAGTGATGTTGAACACCTTTTCATATGCTTTTTGGCTATTGGCATGGTCTTGTTCTGAAGTGGATGTGTTTTGTGAGTGAAGGATTCAGGAAACAGCCAAGGAAGATGTAATCTTTTCTCAAGATCCTCTGTACTCTCCATCCTTTGTCAGCGAGGGAGTTACTGGCATGGGTGGGGCCATCCCCACACGTCACAAGACACTTAGCAACACTGCTCTGCTCGTTAAATGCCAGGAGCTCTCGCCGTCACCCTGACACCTGAAACACGGCTCCCACATTTCCAAATCCTCCCTGAGGAGAGGTGAGGGAAGAGGGTGAGCCCAGGGGACAGAGGAGCAGCCTTCTTTCTGTAGACTGGGGGCAGCCAACCCATTATTTCACTCAGAATCCTGACTAAATTGTCCAACACATTTTTTTTAATTAATTTATTTAGTTAGTTAGTTTTGGCTGCATTGGGTCTTTGTTGCTGCACGTGGCTTTCTCTAGTTGTGGCGAGCGGGGGCTACTCTTCGTTGTGGTGCACTGGCTTCTCACTGCGGTGGCTTCTCTTGTTGCGGAACATGGGCTCTAGGTGCGCGGGCTTCAGTAGTTGTGGCTCACAGGCTCAGTAGTTGTGGCTCACAGGCTTCGTTGCTCCGCGGCATGTGGGATCTTCCCAGACCAGGGATTGAGCCCGTGTCCCCTGCATTGGCAGGCGGATTCTTAACCACTGCGCCACCAGGGAAGTCCCGGTTCAATACATTTTGGAAAGAGAAGAAACGTTGGTCCCCAAAGGAGGCGCCTGACCCTGGTCCAGTACGTTGTCACGTGTTAACCCAACTACACCAGCCATTTATGCATCTGTTTGTGTCACCGAATAGTAACAGTGCAGTGAGACTTATATGTTTTAGGTCTAGAACTAGATTTACAAGTCAGCAAACTGTAGTGCGAGCCTGTGTGTTTATGATGATCCATGTGTGGGACACAGACAGTTTGAAAATTGGCCCAAATGCAGAGAACATTTTCACTACCAACAAAGAATTACTTTTTAAGAACACATTTCTTTTTTTAAAAAGTTTTACACCGACCATCTCCCCTTTGCTAAACAATCGAGATTGCTTGTTTGTTGAACTTAGTTGGCAATGACTTTATAATGAAAACAAAACCTATTTTGAAATTTTCAATCTGAGATTTTCATTAATTTGAGGTCATGAATTTTTTTTTGAATTGTCAATCCCAATCTCCCAGTTCATCCCATCACCACCACCACCCACCCCCCTGCCACTTTCCCCCCTTGGTGTCCATACGTTTGTTCTCTACATCTGTGTCTCTATTTCTGCCCTGCAAACCTGTTCATCTGTACCATTTTTCTAGGTTCCACATGTATGCGTTAATATACGACATTTGTTTTTCTCTTTCTGACGAGAAGTCATGAATTTTAAGCTCTGTTATAAAAATCTTTTAACGCTTTCCTCGGTATTTAGACATTTTCTCATCTGCCCCTTTGCATGTTGCTGTATGGAGGTTGAGTACATAGATTTGTCGTCAGTTAAATATTAAAGCTTTATAGACTGTTTTTATTTCCTTCGGTTTGTTCTCCCTCTTCCAGCACCTAATAGCCTCATGCACAGGCTTTAAAGGGAGGCAAGTTTAGAGAATTTTAATGCAGAGAGTTTACGGGAATGGGGCGAGTGGAGCCGCACTGACCGCGTATCACACCTTTGCCACACAATCGCAGGCTTCTGTTGAAACTATTCTGGAAGATATCTATTCTCCCCAGAAGCTGTCCTGCATTGTCAGTGAAAAGGCATTAGGTGCAGGTGTCAAACATGACTAATGAGGCATGAGGAGTCGACAGCAAAATAACAGAGATTAGAGGTACAGGGGACTTGTGACTGAAGTGTGAATAGCAGTGTAGATGTGTGACTGACACAGAAAAGAGGGAGACAGCCTCGGAGGAGCAGTGCCTATCACGTTTGTGCGAAGGACGGGCAATTTCAATTATTGGGTTGATATCTCCTCATACGCTGTGGCGGGTGAGAAAAAAAAAATCTCAATTGTTTTTTCTCTTTAAATGATGGGCTTCCTGCAAGTGTTCAGGCTTGGCAACAAAATTCCCCAAGTCTTCTAAGACAAGCCAGAGTCATCTTTTGCTGTTCTTCAGATTCACACAACTTGTTTTATTGTCAGAAAGGACGGGACGTGTTTTGCTCATTAACTTTCCTTGTCATCAGAACATCATGATAGTAGTGCTGTGTCCACGGGTGTACACTTCCCTCCAAGCTAATCAGGTTGTATACATTAATTGCGCACAGCTTCACGTGTGAAAGAGAGACAGTGCAGTGCTCTCCTACTCAGGGGCCCACAAGGGCTCTGATTGGCGTATTGTAAATGGAGGAGACCAAGAAAACAAATCAAGAACAGTACCTTTAGGTGTGTCAAAGGCTACACCTGAGTAGAGCGACACACTGCAGCAGTTGGGAGATTCCAAGGGAGCTACCAGGGCCCGAGGCTCAAACTCCAGTGAATCATGTGACTAAGGGGCGTTTTTTTTTTTTTTTTCTCTCTCTCTAGTGGCTCTGCAGAGCCTGACTCTGGGCCTTCACCCTGTCAGTGCACACTGAGTGACAATCATTGTATTTTTATTTGTTCATTAGCCTCAGGCGAGACTACCAAAGAGATGAATTTTAAGAACTGCCTTGTTGGATAAGAAGCAGGCGTCTAGGCAAGAAGGAAGAGAGAAGCAGAAGCAAAATGAAACCAGGTGGGGGATGCTTTCCTCCCCCGGTCCTTTTGCCAGTTCTCCCAGAGCAGATACGGAGATGAAGTTAACGTGAAGAATGTTGATCCTCTTAAAAGCGGCTCCAAACGATAGACCCAGGACAGGTTTCTAAACAGCTGTGATTCAGATTAGAGGCAGGGACTTGACGTATTGCCCCCATTAGAAAGTGTCCTAGTGGAAAGGGCCTGCACTTCTCTGGGTCCCATCTGAATTAAACAATTGGAGTATTTTAAATCAAGGGTCATAAGTGTCAACAAGATGAAGAGCTTTGCCTCTTGATTAAAAGAGGCCTATAAGTTACTTAGGAAGTTCTTGCTGGCACGAGCTGCACCGTGGTGGCTTTTCTGAAGCACTGTTTGTGTTTATGGGGTTTTTTTTTTAACTTGATTGAAGTATAGTTGATTTACAATGTTGTGTTTAATTTCTGCTGTATGAAGCATCACGACACCCAGGGTAAGTCCAGCTGTTGTCCCGAGGAGAGATCAGGAACCTGAGACTAAAAATGCAGCTGGAGAATTTAAATCACACACTCTTGGGGAGAATTGAACCCACGGACCATGGGGTTTGGGAGCAGCAGTGCCTCTCAGATTTCTCTGCCAAATTATCCCCATGGCGGGGATCACATCACATCATCCCGAGCAGGCTGGGATGGGAACCCAAGTGGTCCACTTGCATTTCCACGTTTGTGTTTGCCTCAGTGTCAGTAATGTCTCAGTTACCTATCAGGTTAATTACCAGCCTCTCCTTCCCAGTCTTAAAGTCACACTCCAGGACCAGACACTGTCCCTGAAATTGGTGTCCCTCCAGGCATAGCGCCTTGCACCCAGTTTGAGAAGCACCGGTACAGCAGGCGCCCCCAGAGCCCCACGTGCAGTCTCGCATCCAGCAGCGTCCCTTGAGTGTCCTTTCACCCCTGGGCCTGAAGATAATGCTGACGTCACAGTTCTAGCGGAAGGCTGCAGACTTTCCAAGAATAAAAGGAGAACAGGAGGGGGTGCGCAGGGGGAGAGCAGAGCCTCAGCAGCAGTAGTGAGGGCGACAGCGTCTGGAGCAAGAGGCAGCAGATGTCTCTAGGTAGATGCCCTTATGGCAACTCTTCTGGAGAGAGAGGAAGATCCCAGTAATAATAACAGGGTTACAACAAATGAAAATTGGAAAATAAACAGATGGAACATGCCTCATAGTTTAGCTTTTATCATCAGTAATTCTGAATCTGCAAGTGAATATGGCTAACTGTAGTTGAAACCATCTGCCTTTCACTTTAAGATCCTGTGTGGAATCCTGTTCTCCACCCAGGGGAGAGTGGGGGGAGGCGGGAGAGGGAGGAAGAGGGGGAGAGAATCATTATTCTCAGATGTCCTGTCAAAACAAACATGGGATCGCACCTCGTGGAAAGGTCAAGTGCAGATGGACACCATCCATCTCTGGAGACTGAAGTCAGCAGACGTCACCCACTCTGCTCTTTCCGGGCTCGGGAGGACCCCTTCTGGCTGCCCTTCTGATTTCATGTGTAAGCACCTTAAAGGCAGGCTCCCTGTTTCTTCTCACAGTCTGGGATGGGCATCCGGTGTTTAATCTATACGGGGAGGATTAACTCAACTCAATGCATGGTGCTCCCAGACCCTGCTGCATTCCTCTCTGTCTTTCAAGTATTTTGGAGGCTTAGCTGTGGTCCTGAACTGTGCTGTGGGTATGGAATGCCACGAGAGGATGGGAAAGAGATCTTCCTGCCACAGGGAGTTAGAATCTGGTGAAACTGGAATCTCCAAGACAGGAGGCTGCCAATTCCGGGTGATTACCAGCCCAAATCAAACTTTGTCTTAATCACCCACTTTTTGAAAATTAGCTTTTTATTCAGAAGGCAGTTATTATCACAGCCTTCAGGAAATACATTTAAATGGCAGGTCACCCACAAACTCAACTTTAGCCTGTTTTACCTCACGTGCCCCCTTTCCCTAGACTAACCTGAGAAGCAGAATGAAGCTTTTATCACTTAGTAAATTGTTTCATCAAGAATACTGTATGTGGGCTTCCCTGGTGGCGCAGTGGTTGGGAGTCCGCCTGCTGATGCAGGGGACACGGGTTCGTGCCCCGGTCCGGGAAGATCCCACATGCCGCGGAGCGGCTGGGCCCGTGAGCCATGGCCGCTGAGCCTGCGCGTCCGGAGCCTGTGCTCCGCAACGGGAGAGGCCACAACGGTGAGAGGCCCGCGTACCGCAAAAAAAAAAAAAAAAAAAAACTAAAAAGAACCAACCAAAAATATCTAAGGGGGGTTTCTGAGAAGTATGTGTGTGTTTGCACATGGGCCCGTGTGTCCACAAATACCAAGGTATTCCAAAAACTTTTAATTTTTTAAGTGTCGACTACTGTTTGTTCATACCCCAGAGGTGTTAACAAGCAGTGGATTGCTGGTGACAATCACACCGTCTCCAGCATTGCAGCAGAAGGCTTGATTGAATCGAAGAGCCGTCATTTATTATTCTGTTGTGCAGTTCCAGGGGGGTAGCTAACTGATCAAGCTTTGACTCCTGGGAGCAGAGGGCTTTTTTGTTGTTGTTGTTATGTCTAAATCCTCAATACAAATTGCAGTATTTCTGGGCTCCCAGCGGGACCCATTAGAGCCTGTGGGGCATTAACGATCATTAATAGTGCTGTCAGAGAGAAAGGGGATGGGGGGAGGGAAGGCAAGAAAGGGAGGAAGACGGGAGGGAGAGGACGGGGGTGCAGAAGAGTAGCCAGGGAGTTGTGTAGCTTTTGCAGAAATGGAAAATTAATACATCTGCTTTGTTCATAGTACCCAATGTTTGATGTGTGTTAGCAGGCATCTTTAATTAGGTAGGTTAGTACCAGCCAAGTATTTACTTCCCTGTATTGAAATCCTTCCTGTGGCCCAAATCCCACTTGCCCTTCCTCATCCTTCTCCCTACCTCCCCCATGTCTTCCTCTCCCCAAGTCAGCCTTAAATCTCCAACTCCAAAAATGAAACAGAAGGGGACTGAGGAGTGGGGAGAGTGATTCCCTTCAAAACAGCGTGTGCGTGCTCACAGGGGCACGCGGACACACACACACACACACACACACACACACACACACACACGTTACAGCCGTAATTTACTACCTCGCCTGTGATATCCCATTAACTGTGATTCCTTTTAAAGTGTTTAAATGTATAGTAATCAGGTAGAAATGTTTTAATCACTTACTAACAAGCTTACTTACCAGGGCTGTGAAGAGAGGCTTAGGTATTAATTAGGATAACATGCTAATGTTTGCATTTTAGGTCTGCTACTATTGTGAGCCAGAGGACCCTGACCTGGGGTCCTGTTCAGAACTAAAGCCTTTTTCAAGAATCTTCCTTCTCTCGCAACCCCATGTCTATACCAGGCTGACTCACCTTTGCTTCCTTAAGGTTGTACGTTTTCCTCCTCTCTCTTCATTTTCCCTTTGAATCTCAGATTCTTGAATTCTAATCTTCTATCATATTCCCAAACCACAGAGAGGAATTTTTCTGAACTAATAATAGGTATGCATTACGCGTCCCTTCCTTTCTTCACCCCAGCACTGCATGCCCGTGAAGCACCAAACACTGTACTTGACACAGGGACTGCAGTGGAGAGAAGGAAAACCAGGGCATTCTTCCTGCCCTCGTGGAGCTTCTGCTGTGGCGGGAGAGGAATCCCAGAGTCGTGTAGAGTCACAGCAGTGGTGCACAGCAGAGACGCAGGGGCTATGAGGAACTGTGAGGCACTCTGACCCAGGGAAGGTTGGGGGAGATTCCCTACAGAAGCTCCAGGTGAGCGGGGTAAAGGGAAAGCGGGTTAGCAGTTACTTTGTTCTAGATACCATGCTCTGTGAGCTGTTTTTCCATGAACGAATTCAGCTGCTCCTCACACCAAGCCGAGAGCATAAGAAGGATTCTCCAGTTTACAGGTGAGGACACTAAGGTTTAGAGGAAATGAGCTGCCTGTCGTAGCCAGTGTAAAATCCCACAGCACAGCTCCTGGCTAAGTGACCCCGGGGGCTGAGAGCTTGACCCTTGGAAGGTAACTATTCCGTTTGATCTTTTTCACCTCTTTTGGCATCTTTGAGCCCAGATAAGCCAGGCCCTTTAGCCCTCACGCAGGCTTCAGAGTGGTGTGTGTGCTGCACCCATGGCAGGGACAAACACCTGGCTTGCTGGGGCTTCCCAAGTTAGGCAAGACAGATACCAGAGAAGTGAGTAGGACCCTCAGCCCATGGTCTCCAGTGTGGAAGAAATACTACATTTCTTTGCCTCCTTAAATTTTCTGCTGGCGACAGCACTCCTGAAGGGAACTTGAACTTGAGTAACTCCTGGTGCTACATTTATCCTCAGAGTTGTGTCCGGGGCCAGTGTCCTACCACTTGCCAAAGGATTTTGAAGTCTGGAAGTCCTCTGTGCTCTGTGTCCCCCAGCTCACTATCAGGACACTGCTCACCCCAATCTGGGAGCCGGGGATGGCTTTTATTCCTAGGGTCTTGCTTCCTCCTGTGGGCTGCCCCCTAAAAAGGGCCTGAGTCCCTGGTGCTCTGAAAACAGCCCTCTCCATCCCAGGTGAATCTTTTCTAGACTTAGTGAAGCCCCTCCCCATCCCTCAGGCACTAGCATTCTGACCTCACACTTGATCTTCCGTGTTCAAATCGAGTTTGGTGGCCTTTAAACTCAGCGCCACAATTATTAGCAATGAAAGAAACCTAGCTTCCTTTTCCTCTAGAATAAAGTGTGGGGAAACACTTTCATTCCTTGTTTCCAGTAACACAGTGGTTCTCAAAGTGTGGTCCAGGTATTCAGGGGGCAGGAATCCTTAAGACCCTTTCAGGAATTCCACAAGGCCCAAACTACTTTCGTTGTAATATGGCGTTATTTGCCTTTTGCACCTACCCTCATTCTCTCACACGTAGAGACATTCTCTTTTCACGTACAGTAGAGTTTTCCAGACACGTGATTGAAACAAATTGAATGCAAAAGCAGATGTGAGAATCCAGGTGTCTTCTACTAAAACAGACATAAGATTTGCAAAAATGTAAAATAATGCTACTCTTTTCACTAATTTTTTTATTCTGGAAAATATAGTTATTTTTAATAAAAATATTTTTATTAAAATATGTTTTTGTTAAAGGGTGATAGGTTTGTTATTTTTTAATGAATTAATAGACATTTTACAATCTTTTCAGTTTTAATTTTTAATAAGATACCTATCAGTAGATATAACACACATAAACAGTAGCTTTTTAGAAGCCCTCAAAAAAGAGTGTAAAGGGGTCCTGAGGCCAAAACACAGAAAGGGAAGAAAAACCAAAACCGTCAAATTTCTGTATAAAACCAGCCTTGCCACATTGACAATTTCCAATTTGGATTGTGTCATCCAACGAGAGGAGGAGTTATTTGGACACTTTTGCCTTCTTCCTTTTTTCTTCTTCAAATCTGAAGAGTCCATCACAAAATAGCCCCCTAAACCCAGGTAATCACACACCCCAGTTTCCCCGGCACAGTCCCAGCTCGTGTGTGTCTTTTGTGCCAGCATAATAAGAGGCTCCCCCTTTGACTCTCAAAGGTGTCCCAGTTTGGTTGATAAATTATAGGCCAGCCTACCTGAACCCCCCTCAACTTCATGAGCTTATAAATGACAAAGTAACATACCAATCTTTCTGTAATTCAGAGAGTTAAGAAGGAGCTCCATTTGGATCGATTGGCAGGATGTGGCGGGCGGCGTGTGCTTCTGTGTGACCTTCCTCCTCCAGCCCTGAGTGTGGGGCTCCATGGTCTTCTCAGCTGGCCGCTGGGCAGTCAGGTCTTCCCCTTCAAGGTAGCGGTGAAACAGTGGGCCACGTGCTCAGAGAGCTCGTCAGCAGCTAGCAGTTCAGATGACCCACATATCCATTTGATATTGGCGACACAGAGGCGTTGGCAGGGCTTTTTCTGGACATTGCTAAGCCTGCTGAGTCTAAGATTTCAAATGCTGTTTTGAGCTACTTGATTCAGAGGTGAAGCCAGACCACTTGGAGAGAAGTGTGAAATTCTTTGGAGCTCTTCAACTCACTTGTGACTCTATAAAAATTACCCAGGGCTCAGAAGCAAGGAAGCAGGTGACGACGATGCTTCAAATGGCCCTCCTGCCTCCATGGCCCCTTGCAGATCAGGGGCTGAAGCAGCCCACGAAAAGCCTTCTTTCCTTCCCCCTCCTCAGTGGGAAAATGTCCATTGCTTCTCATAATGTTAGCTGCCAAGATTTGGGGTGTACTTGAAATGCACCCCCCCAACAGAAGGCCGAGATCTTTGTTAAACAGGAAACTTCTGTCTCTCAGGTTCTGGGCCCAGGAGCACGGAAATTGGAATTCTTTTTAATTGACCATATGGTTAGTTCTGTGGCTTTGTGAAGCTGTAAATCAGTGGAGGTGTAACCCAGCACAAATGTCACCAGAGGAAATAATTTCCTTTGGCTTTTCCTCTTGTTACTTTCCAAAACTCACTTTTTTAAAAAAAATTTAACCCATGCAGCTTTTGCTATATTATAGACATCGGTGGGAGGTAAGGGAGGCCACACAGTCTTGGACAAGTGAGCAGGGATCTATCAGGTGGATCCAACAGTTTCAGCCACATTCTGAGAGCTCGCAATTTGGCTTTTGCTGGTGCCAGCAATTACAGAAGAGGCCTACTCAGCTTTAAGCACTCAAGTGTTGATGGACAAAGTGCTAGTTTAACAGATCTGTGTAATGGGGAACAGGTGAATAAATACAGAATTAGTGCGCCCTTCACAGTAACAGCCTTATTATCACATGTTATGTGGGGTTTTTGCCTCCATTTGACAACTTGGGTCGTATAAAAAATATTAAGTAACGCAACATGGAGGAAACCCTTCATAACAAAGAATTGAAACAATTAATCAAGATTTATAAAATCTCTGGGCGGCTGTGATCTGTCAACCAAAGTGGCTATTTCTGATCAGGTCCACAGCCTCCTAAATGAATAAATGGAGAAACAGCCCCAGAAGCCACAGCCTCCACAAGAGGCACAATTGTTCTCTATAACTGGAGACAGCAAAAGCCTGGGTACAAGGAGCATTCCATTATGAGAAGGAGGATGGAATAAAGGGACAGTTTTGAGTCTGCCCAGCCTGGAAGGCATGTTATTTATCCTCCCACCCTCAGCACGATGCCCACACCCAAAGCCAACCACACTGGTGAAGCTTACTCCGCTTGTAAATGGTTGCTGTAATCCACCTTTTGCTTTTAGGGGAGTGTTTTAGTCCTGGCCTAACGCCCTTATTAAAAGGAAGCACTATTGAGGAAGAGGTCCTCTACTTTTCCTTTGAATCGCCCTACAATGTATGGATTTGTTTTACAATTTTTAAACTATATAAATCATGTGCTCCACACATATCCTTTTGAAAGTTGCTTTCTTAGCAACACATTATGTTTTACGTGTTTATCTATTTTAAGTAGAGCTCCAGTTTATTTTAACTGCTGTATATTATTTCATGATATGGATAAACCCTGCTTTATTAATCCTCCTGTTGGTGGATATTTAGAGTGTCTCCCATTTTTGGTAGTATGAAGAATTCTGTAATGAAGCAGGTTTCTGTATATCAGGGATCGGATGGGCAGGGTCCCAAGGTGTGGGCAGCTTGACCTGACTGCTTACTGCTAGTTGCTGTCTACAGCGGTTGAATCTGTTTCCACATCCTGAAAGCGGGTGAGAGTTCCCTTTGTCCGCGTGTTGCGCAACAATTTACTCTCAGTAGACATTTGAATATTTGCCTGATGGGTATAAACTCCTGTCTCACTATTACTATAATTTGGATTTCCCCAGTTACTAGTGAAATTGAGCATCTTTTTACGTATCTATAGGCTATTCAACATATTGATGTACTTTGCCTATTTTGTAAACCAGTTTGCTTGAATTTTTTTTTTTTTTGTCCTTTAGAGTTTTTTGTATAATCTGGGTAGAATTTTTTTTTCAGTTACGTACTTTGTAACTGTTCATTGTTTCCTTTATTCTTTTTGTAGAGTAGCAGAAGATGTAGGCAAATAAGTAAGTTGGAAGCTGTAAGGTAAAGAGTCTTGTAGGTGATGCTCCAGAGCTGAGAATCCCTCCTGTAGGCAGTGGGGAGCCATTAAGGGTTATCAGAATGAGTATAATGGTCAGATTCCCTTTAGGAAGCAAAGTATAGCAGCAGAACAAAGTATGGATTAAGGAGAGGAGAGACTAAAGAAAGTGATGCCAATTAAGAGGCTTTTTGCAAGAATCCAGGGGAAAAATAATGAGGGTGTGACCCCAACCATGGCAGTGCCTCCTAGGAGGATTTCCAAGGATTCCTGGGAATCATTTGGGAATTGGAATGGAGGGCAGTGGTGAGACTTCAGAGGAGCGCTTCCATCCACCGTCTCCTCTTGATTCACAGAGTTGCTTTCAAGTCTTGCCTTAGTGAGGGTGGTTTCCAAAAGACTTGGCCACCAAAGTCTACTCACTGGCTTAGAAATCTGTGGGTCCTTGATGTCCAGTTAGATTTCCCTCATCCCAGCAGGACAGTCTGCCCAGAATTGACAGATCTTAATTCTCCCCTTGGCCCTCAGTTGTTCCCTTCCTGCCACCTTGTCTGCCTCTCTCTGTCTCTCCCTCTCTCTCTCTTTTTTTTAAAATTTTATTTCCCATTTTAAATCTTGCAGAGTATAATACAATAAGCATTAAATCATGCAAATTGGTCTAGGTTACATTTTGAAAAATGTTAAGAGGAAACTGTTAAGAGACCAGTTTCTGACAGGCAATGCATTTTAAAGTTGAGGGATTTGAAATATTTCAGCAGTGGACCTAAAACAGCATTATAAATTAGTTCAACTTATCAGCCCTAAACAGAATTATTCATCTTCCAAAAGGGTATTTCATGGCCGCTGGGCCCAAACGATCGTTCACCTTCATTTTTGCCCTGCTCTAAGGGTAGGTCTCACTTTACTGAATTCTCCTGATTCATTACTGTGTGTTACTTTATGAATTTTTTATCAGCATTTTAATAGCTCTTTCAGATGATTGAATGTAACTGATCCTTGTAGCAGAACACTGATTGAACAGAAAGACAGTAATGTATGTCGTAGGGGTTAGCTTCAAGCCAAGCAACAGAATTTTTTACCTATAAGATATGCTTTTCTGCCTCAGTAAGAGTCTCCGCAGATAGGAGGCCCCTATTCCCCTCACACCCCTGCACCTTGCTTCTCCATCAGGACTGGGGAAGGAATCTGCCATTTTCAGTCTCAAGCTTGGCATTGTAAGCAAAGCGGGAAGAAAACCCGTGCCAGCCTAAAACACCCTCTTTTTGCCCATCAAAAGTATGAAGGTATTATGGTTTCCAGGGTTCTTAGGATGAGAGAAGGATGTTAGGCTTGCTCAGACCAGTGGGAGGAGAGTCTGTGGGAAGAGCTGAGTGTGAATCTCGGCTGTCAGTTACTTGCTGTGTCACCTTGGGCACTTCATCCCGTTGTCCTGAGTGTTTTTTCACTCCCTGTAGATCAGAATAACCCACCTTTCTCAGCTGTTGTGAGGATTAAATGAGAAATTGTATTTGAAAGTCCCGAGCAGGCCCTCAGGAAATGTTTGTTACATATAAATAATGTACATGAAAGCACTTTTAAACTTTCAAAGCACTGTACAAATATAAGTTATTAATTTATATTAATAACTCATGCCAGAGTGATACTTGAGCAACAAAGGGTAGACTTGCACTTGGGGCACTGGATGCTAAGTTGATCCTTTTGAAATCGCCATTTACTGATACAAAAATGGTCAAGTATCCGTCATTTGATATGTTTCAACCTAATAGTTTTATATCATTTAATCATATGTAACTTTTTTGTGATTAAAATGGAAAAAATTGTGGGGGATTTGTTTGGGGAGTTAAGAATTATACTGCTGTAGGAGACCTTACAGATAATTAAATACAATCCTGTCTATAGGTGAGAAAACTGAGGTCCAGGCCACATTGGTCATAAATAGTAGATTTAAGAACAAACCCAGTTTTCATTTCTGGATCCCTGGACTTAGGCGCTACATCACACAGCCTTACTGAGGATGGGATTTGTTCACTGAGCAAATACATAACAGAGATCAAAAGAGAGCCTAGGTCCTCTTAAGCCTTGACTAGGACTCTTCTATATATGCCAAGCTCTGTGAAGCACCCAACGCCAGGTAGTTCCCAAGAGGGCTCCCTCAGCAACTGACTGACCTAGAACGGCAACTAGAGGCAAGTCTGAATGGGTTTTCGACATTGGTACAGTGGGTTTGGTGATCAGATTAGTGGACTCCTGCCTGAATCTTAGCTCACAAATCCCAGCTACCGTCCCATGTTTGGTATCTCTTCTACCCAGGCGAGAGCCCCAGTTGGGGTTGACAGCAGTTAGTAGAGAATCTACGGGAGAAGCAACTGGAGCCCTCCCTGTATTGCTGGGTGTCCAGCTAAGTTAGTGATAGAAATTGCTCACTTTCCCAAGCTTTCAAAGTCATACAGAAATGGAAATAAATGAGAGTTACACATCTTATTTAGCAAGTGAAAATAGAGCCATTTGGGGAGATATTTTCTGTGTGACATGCTGATAAAATACTTGAATCACCAATACCTTTATTTGCTTCCTTGTTCATGTCAACATCTTCATGTGAAATATAATAACAGCGAACATTTAGAAATAATCTGGCAAAGCCTGAACCAAATTTATTTTCGTGTCCTTTTTTTATGCTTCAAACTAAGTCTCCAAATGTGCTTTTAAGGGTATTTTTCACAATATGTATTTTGATAGGATTGTAGGATTGAAATACAGCATTTGGGGGCAAGAAGGGTACAGAAAGAAGTTATATGAAAGTTGAATAAAGACTAGGGGGTTTTATTATTGATTTTCATAATCCTGCTAAATTATATGGTCAGAGAGGGGTAACGAAGAAGCAGCACTGTGGAGAAAGTCGTGAGCACCTCTTTTCACACATATGGTTACTGCTTAGGGACTTTTTCCCATTAGAAAAAAAGCTCCAAATACTCAAAGCCTTTACTGGCCCTGTTTGCTTTTTCTTTTCCATCAACTCCATATTTTTTCCCAACTGAAAATTCTTGGGAACCTGCAGTATCAAGTAAAAAGGGTGGTATCAACTAGGTCATGGGGAACTCTGGGATTCAAAGGACATGCCTTTGGAACGATGAAGGACAAGCTCTAATAGAGTTAAGGAACATTTTAGGTTTGTTGGTTCAACAACTCTTGGAAGAACAGGACTCATGTCTTTCTTTTTTTTTTTTTTTTTTTTTTTTTTTGCGGTACGCGGGCCTCTCACTGTTGTGGCCTCTCCCGTTGTGGAGCACAGGCTCTGGATGCGCAGGCTCAGCGGCCATGGCTCACGGGCCCAGACGCTCCGCGGCATGTGGGATGTTCCTGAACCGGGGCACGAACCCGTGTCCCCTGCATCGGCAGGCGGACTCTCAACCACTGCGCCGCCAGGGAAGCCCCATGTCTTTCTTTTTGACCAGAAGTCACACCTTTGAAAGGGAGAGCCCTTCTGAGATTTTAATCTGGTGCTGCATCGCTTTTTTTGCGGGGGTGGGGGGGCTGTGCTACGAGGCTTATAGGATCTTAGTTAGTTCCCTGGCCAGGGATCAGGGATGAAACCCAGGCCCTTGTCAGTGAAAGCTCAGAGTCCTAACCACTGGACCACCAGGGAAGTCCCTGGTGCTGCATCCTTTAAAAATATGTTGGATGGAAGGGAGAGAATGGCATGGACATATATACACTACCAAATGTTAAATAGATAGCTAGTGGGAAGCAGCCACATAGCACAGGGCAATCAGCTCGGTGCTTTGTGACCACCTAGAGGGGTGGGATAGGGAGGGTGGGAGGGAGACGCAAGAGGGAGGAGATATGGGGATATATGTATATGTATAGATGATTCACTTTGTGATACAGCAGAAACTAACACACCATTGTAAAGCAATTATACTCCAATAAAGATGTTAAAAAATATATATATGTTGGATAGAACTGATGGTGAGCAGATGCCACAGCCTTTCTCCCCAGGCCAGCCTTGGTGCCTGAAACCAATCACTCGATCACAAGATGAATAAAAGCTATGTCTGAATGCCACTAAAACCAATTAGAATTTAATAGAGAACAGAAACACAGTGTTAACCATGGTGAACTAACTTTAATATAAGTCCCAGGGCTCAAGAGCAGGCATAATGGCTTGACAAAAACAAAACCTTTTATGGATAGCTTCACATCCCATATGCTACACCCAACAACTCACTTAGATAAGCAGTACGGAGCTTATCACTCTTTCATGGAAGGGGAGAAATTGAGACTTAGAGAGGTTGTGGCTTGCCTAAGGACACCGAAAGCTAGCGACATTGGCAGGGTTCTACTGTATCACTCCACTGACTGTGACCAGCTTTGGCCCACTTAGGTGTTCTCATGAACCGTCCATGAGGAAGGCCGAAGAAAGAGCTAGAGCAGGGATGCATTGCCAAAGGAGGCTGTCGGCTGAGTGCATTATTCTTTTAAACTTTATTGAGATGTAATTTACAGATTATAAATTTGATCCATCTTAAGTTTACAATTCAGTTCTCTTCATATAATGGATACAAACCCTTTTAAGGTACGTGATTTGCCAATATTTTCTCCAAGACTATGACTTGTCTTTTCATTTTCTTAGTGGTGTCTTTTGAAGCCCCAGTTATCAATTTTGATGAAGTCCAATGTATCAATTTTCTTTTATGGTACATGCTTTTGTCATATCTAAGCAATCTTTGACCAATCCAAGGTCTGCTTACCCTTCTGTTTTTCCAGGCCTAGCAGATGCTAGGCGTTTGGTCAGCGAATGGATGAATGAACATGTGTCCCTAACCTTCACCCTAGTACCTTAAATGAAGAACAAGTTCCCAGGCTCTATATTCTCTGGTTCTGAAATGAGGGTTCTTGTACGTATCACCCTCAGCTCATGTAGGCATTTATTCTGAAGGCTGATGGAGACGTGATGGCAAAGGACTATAGTATGTGAAGCGCTAAAAGGAAGAAATGTTGAAGGCAGGGCGTACATCCTGCCTTGAGATGTGAACACCTGTCACATCACCGTGACAGCCTCCTCGTGGGGGGCAGTTGGCGTGCCATGTGAGACCAAACATCTCTGTAGGTCAGATCAGTGTTTCCCGAGGGGGCTGGGTCATCTGCAGCTCTGGGACGCCTACCGGGCTCTGTGGGAAATCTCTCAAAATCCTTAGACTCTAGTGTTTTGATGATGCCGATGGCTCTTTGTTCAGCTTTTTAGCTTTTCTCAAAATATATTACCTACACTCTTGACTTGGTCATACCTACGAAATACACTTTCATCTTTACCTTATACTAGATCACTTTTTCCAGTGGGCTTTGATTAGGACATGAGAAGGCACCTATAGGCAGAGTTTGATGCCAGTGCTTTACTACGATGCAAAGAGGGGAAAAACAAAAGTTCCAGCCTTAGATCTATAGCATTTGTTATTTTAATCTTATCATTCTCCTTCTAAATGGCCCATTAGAGTAGAGATTTCTTGTTGCAGCTTGGAGTCACATACACGTGGGTGTGATTCTGCTTTTACTAGGAATTTAATAGATTGCTTACCCTCCTAAAGCCTCAGTTTCCTCATCTGTAAAATGAGGCTAATAGTACCAAACTTACAGGGTTACTGAGAGGGTTAAGTAAAATAATGTGTGAGATCTTATTGCAGTGCTTAGATACAGAGGAACTACAAAACAATTGATAGCTTTATTATGATTATAATCATTAGCATTATTATTGCTACAGCTACAATTACTACTACCAAGAAGAGAATTGCCACGCAAGTAAGAACAACTCAGTAGGCACAGTGTTTAAATGAACAGAGATATTTAGTGCATTCTTTCCTTGTTTATACCATTACCTGGTGTCATAAAAGTTCTATGATAGGGCTTCCCTGGTGGTGCAGTGGTTGAGGGTCCGCCTGCCGATGCAGGGGACGCGGGTTCGTGACCCGGCCTGGGAGGATCCCACATGCCGTGGAGCGGCTGGGCCCATGAGCCATGGCCGCTGAGCCTGCGCGTCCGGAGCCTGTGCTCCGCAACGGGAGAAGCCACAGCCCTGAGAGGCCCGCGTACCGCAAAAAAAAAAAAAAAAAAAAAAAAAGTTCTATGATAGTTTATTAAAAATATACATCAAATAAGTAGCAGTGAACATAGAAAAAATAGTGACCAAGAACAGGAAATAACACATATGGAAAACTTAAGGATCAATATAATTGCCACAACTGAGCTTCAGATTTGACACTGAGATTCCTGGCAGCAAAGGTCAAATTCACTATGAAATTACTCAGAAAAGGAGACCATCATTTCTTCAAGAATAAAGCTTCTTTCCTAGATAACTTTCTCACATGGGACTTTATGTAGTGAACAGTATTCCAACAATGTGTTCCTCACATGCAATAACAGGTTTTATATGACTGCTTCTTCTAGTAACTTCTTTGATAAGAGCAAATGGCATGACATTAAAATACAGTTCAGTGTCGGCAGTTCTGTGTGGGGCTAAAGTAACACGGCCCTAGTGTGAAGCTGTGAGGTGGTCAGGTTTGATCCATGGACAGAATTTAGAGTGTTTGGAAGAATGGATGAACTGCTTGTCCTTCAAATAATCTTTTGTAAATATTGCCTTTCTCACCTGGGCTTTTGATAGGAGTTGAAGAGCAGACAGTTTGAGATTGTATTCTCTGACAAGAGCCTGGTGTGTTTGTATTCTCTGTCGCTGGTCCAGGGCAGAGCCTTACGCCTTAGAAGTGCAGGTGGTGAGGTTGACACCTTATTGTGAAAATTGGACTCCCGCCCGAACGGAAGGCCATTCTACCTCTCCCTAAGAAGAGCTGTGGGAGTAGTTGCCTGCAGATCCAGACTCTTCAAGAATCAGTTCGGGGGTCTACTGTAGCACTCTTGACCAAGTTCTGGGCCTCAGATCAGTGGGTTCGAACCACTGGTTAGGGGTGGATCCAGGAGAGAGGGTGATGGGCCGACAAGTTACATCTGATTGCCGGAAAGTTCAGCCTACCGTGTCTCTTTAGCATCCTTTGAGAGATACCTACGGGTCAAGAAGCAGTCTATACTGGAAACATTACCTGTGTGGTTCCACGCAAAAGACGGTGAATCATTGCTCTAGCCTGTGTGCAGAATGTTTCCAGCCTAGGTTCTAGCTGCCCACCCTCTGCCAGCAGTAGAAACTCTGTAACTCCTTCACAAGGTTCGAAGTTACATAATTTCTTGGTAGACCCGGCAGATCAACTAGCTCCAAAATTTTCCCTTAAGAAATTAAATGAATGAATCTGCTCAGTGAAGTTATTTGAACAAGCCAATTACATGTGGAGGCAAGTCTAGTATTTCAGTTTGCTGTAGTTACTACATTCTTTCTGACCACAGATGCCAAGACCATTTATCTGTTGACACTACTTTATGTCAGGGTCTATAAGGAAGAACTGTGATGGGTAGAGAGAGAATAATAAGCAGAAAGGAACCATGGTGATGATCCAGGGCAGCCTTCGCGTTTTCCCGAGGCCTGGGAAAGTGGTGTGAAGACTTTTTCCACCATATGGCAGCTCAGGTGTGTGTACGAGGGGGGATCAGATAGAGAGTGAAAGTGGCTGTTGGGCTTCTTAGCATCCAGGGGCCACGTCAGCATCACTAAATGTTCAGCTTGTTCCAGTCTGGGCCTGTGTGCTGTTAGCTGGTGGGAGAGCTCTGGGCTGCAAAAAGAAACGGCCTGAACCCGGAGGCCACTTCTTCCTTACACAGGGGAAGGGGGTGACCAGGATGCCCAGAAAACCCACAAGCATCAGGGCAGTACTTTGTGCGCTTGTTGTGTGAAGCCACCCAGTTTCTCGGCTTTCCAGACAGCTTCAATTCTCCTTGACCATTATCCCAGTTCATTAAATGTTAATGGGTTGTCAACATAGGAAGAGTAATCCCCTGAAGTGCCTTTAACGTGTTTTATTCTTCCTCGCAAATAAATGATTAACATCAATAAGAACGGCTCAATAGATGGTGTCTGCGAAAGCAGGGGCTTTCTCCTGTAGTTTACAGCCCCGTGTGGGCACCTTGATAAGATCTTAAGTACAGCGGCAAAACTTTGTACCGGCTGGTCAGTGACTGGTCAGTGACGTAGTGGTGGGGAAGGGCCTAATGAGTGCACTGGCTTGAGGGCGAGGGCGTTTTCGTAAATCATACTGTTCTTTTCCCTCCTGGTTGGTCCTGCTTATAGAATCATAGTATCTTCAAGATGGAAAGGGCCCTGAAGTTATTTTTTCCAGCATCCCATCCTTCAGGGAATTTCTTCCACAGCTTCCCTGGCAGCTGGTCACATAGCACCTGTCCTTACTTCCGGGGGAGGGGCCTTGCCTCCCTCCTGAGGCACCACAGTTCTCCTAGTGGAAGGTTTTCCTCTTCTCCCATCCGCCTTCATGGTCCCTCCTCCTTCTCAGGACACTTAGTTGTAATCTTTCATTGATTAGGTGGCCTCCCCATAAAGACTTGAAGTTCCAGGAGGCCAGGGGTCATGTCCTCTTTTGCTCACCTTTTAGCATAGTGCCTGGCCCAGTGAAGGTGATCCGTGTTATCTGTTGAATGAATGGAGGGATGAATGCCCTTGAGTTCAGAAATGTCAAAAGAGAACTCAGCAGGAATTATATGACATGCAAATGGAAAGAGTCTTTTTTCCCAGACACCAGCTATCTGCTCACAATGACTTTAAAGTAGATAAGGAGGAAGGAATGGGGAGAAGCACCCAGGAAAAGGTTTTTGGAAGACGAGCAGTGCAAAACTAGTCAAAACCGATGGGCCAGGGAGATTATCAGTTTGAAACAGAAAGAAAAAGCACAGCGTGGGTGAAGCCTAGTGACAACCAAGATTAAAAAAATAATGTTTTTAGGACTAGGTACCATTCAGAGCATGGGAAAATCAAAATGATCGTGATTTTTTTTTAACCTAACATGGTAAATGTGAAATACCAGAAATATTGAAATTTGGTGAGACTTTAACAGATTGGAAAAGGGGTTGAAAAGTCTTCCTTGTGGAGGAAAGAGGCTTGCTTTGTGGACAAGATTCACACTGGAATAGAAATCCACAGAGCAGAGAGAGCAGCCTGGAGGAGAGTGTTCAAGTGAGGAGGTGAGGCCTTCAAGACTCCGGCGACCACAGAAGGAGCCCAGAGGCAGATTCAGGATCAGCTGGAGAGGTGGCCCCAGCCCCTGCTCACAGCGCATCTCCTGGGGAGTGAGGTTCAGGTCCTGCTCGGACCCCCCACACAGGGGTGGTGGGTTTGTGATGCACCACCTCTGGGTCCCCACCTGGGGACAGCAGCTCTCCTGAATCCGGTCTCAGAGAAAGACACCACAGTCACCCAGTTTTGTCGTTTCTATCCTTGCAGGTCTCTTGACATACCTTCCTTCTGCTACCATAGCTCAGACTGTGACTTCTCTCTTGGGCATCTCTTCAGAGGCACAGCCAACTCATAGGAAGGGGCCCGCCCTTGCACACCAGATCTTTGCTCACTGTTGCCGAAAGCCTCCACAATGTCTGCCCACATCTTCTTGGGGTGTCCTTTCAGACCTTTGCCGCCTTCTTACCAGTCACATTCTACACAGCTTCCAAGCCTGCTTCTATTCCATCTCACTTCAAAGCTGTCTCCGCGACTGCTCACCCGTCTCCCGGGCCTCTTGCCCGTTGCCCTCTGCACCCCACAGGACTTAACCACTATCGTCTTTACGGGTGTTTCAAAGTTCCTGCCTTCCGCTCGTCCACTCCCCACACCCTCACCGACCACTAAGAGGTCTCAGTCATCCTTGTCACCAGTCAGCCGAGACCCCGGCCCTGGGCTCTGCATACAGGCAGTGCCCAGTCAGTATTTATTGACTTCAATGGGACGCTTCTTGCCCTTTTGATTTATCATGCCTCTCAGCATATTTTCACAGAGTATGTTTCAGATCATTCCTGGAACTGAGGTCGAGCGAGCTGAGATTCGCTCTTTGCTCCCATCTGGCTCCATTTCTCTAGCCGCCTCCTCTCCAGAAATCCATTAAGAGGACAGTGTCTCCGGTGGCCTCTGCAGATTTCTTCATGCTCTAGAATGCCGTGCACCGGGGCCAGCAGACATCAGCTCATTTTAAAACAGTTGCAGCGCACTCTGGGCTGACTAGGCACGGCCTCACGCTTGAGGCTCCTGCTCAGTGGTGGAAGCTAAAATCTCAGTCCCTCCAGCAAAATGTGATGAGCTGTCTCTCCCCTGAGCATTGGAGCTGCTCGGTGCTCTTTGGTTTGTCCGTTTGTTTGTTTGTTTTGTTTTGTTCCGTCTTCTGGTTGAACTCCCCACTCATCCCGTCAGTATTTCAAGGGCGTAGTCACTTAGCAGTAGTAACTGCTCATACTGTGTGCTCAGCAATTTTAGGCATAGGTCAACGTAATAGTTACTTTATCAAATCCTAGAAACTCCCCCCACCCTTGCATTCTTTCTCTACCTTTGCTCACCAAGAAAACAGATGGACCTCTTCATCTCGTAGCCGTAGTACAAATGCAATGAAATAAATTTCTCACTTTGCTATACCTATACCACTTCTTCCTTTGTTAAAAAGGGATGTAAAAGAGGAAAAAGAAAACCCTGGTCTGCATAAATAGCACTAAATATAAACAGTGGAAACAGGCTTCTGGGTGTTGAACTGTGTGGGAAAGTTGTTGTGGCACCTGAAGCGCCAGTATTCACGCGATACGACCGAACTTGTGACTACAGCAGTAAGTGTGTTCTCCAAGGTTTGTCTTCCTTCTGGGACAGGAGGCAGTGACGGTGACATCATTTAATCAGTGACATCTAGGTTTAGAATTGGGAGACAGACTGGGGGTCGGGGGGGAGGGGGGCCCCAGAGCTGGGTATCCAGGCCGAGTTTTGTATTTCCCTGTTAGGAGGAATCGGACCACTCCTAACCCACCTGCTTCAGTTAGCCTTGTTCTAAGCACATAGTTTTAAATGTAGAGGATGGATAATGTAGATAGACCATTAATTCCCTAAAGAGAGCCTGAAGTTCACTTAAATTTAAGGAGCTTTCTGACTGGAATGTGAAATCGATTTCTCTATCAGGAAAGGGTAAGATGATACACTTGCCGTTGTAACTGTCCAGGGGGATAAGTTCCCAGAGCAGTGATGGGCTGCGGGTCAGGATTCCCCAACAAAGGAGAAATCCTGATGTCAGGGGGGAGGGAGAGAATGAAAATCAGCAGGAAATAGGAAGCCCTGGTCTTCGCCGAGAGGAAAGGCTGGCGGGGGACCCTGGGCAGCTGCTGCCCCGAGTCTGGCACAGGGGGAGGAGATGAGAGCATGAGCCTTCCTTTGTAGCGGAAGTAAATCAATAGTAAGATGTGTTTTATAGAAGTAACCTGACACGCAAATTACTTCTGTTTCCTAAAGCCAGTGACATGTGCAGAATAAGGCCTCAATTTGGGGAGGCGAACAGGGGTCAACAGTTTGAGTGGTCTCCTAGAACGTGCCATCTAGAAGGGGAGTGTTGAGCGCCCAGACGCAAAGGGAGAGAAGGGAGAAGCAAGGGTAGGCAAAGCAAAGAGAGGAGGTAATAGCAACCAGAAAACTTCTTTCCAGATACTGTTTATTTGTCGAAAGAGTAACCTCATCCATCAACCACAGCCACGTGTAAACCCCGCCGCGCTTGCTGAAGGGGACACGGGAGCGCTTCCGAACAGCGCTCTCCAACTAACCCTACAAAAGGGCCCAGAGCCTCTCAGACCCAACACCACACACACACAGAGACACAAGTGTCTCCTCCTCACAGGCAGACCCTTGAGTGGGAAAGCCTGGAAAACACCAGCACCGCAAACTGAACTACTTTGCAGTTCCCTCCCGATGCTGTCTTTGCCTCGCCGGAAAAGAGAATTAAAGAACCGAAGTCAGCAAGAGCAGTGTGGATGCAAATATTAAAACCTTAGAAAGTTTTTTTTTAATATTTCACAGTTTACAAAGTCCCTTCACAAACAGTTTTTCATTTGATTCGCACGACAGTCACGTGAGCTAGGCAGAACAGAAAGAGGTGCTCCCGTTTCACAAGTGAAGAAAGTGAGGCGGCGTTGGAGAGCCCCACAGACCTGGCAGAGCTGTGCTGTCTCGAAGGGGGACGGCACCGAATCCTCCCCTGTCTGTGGCAAGGAGCCTCAAGACACCAGACGAGCCCCAGCCATAAAAGAAATGTCAGATCACACAGAATTCACGTAAAGGTACTTGAAAGGTCTCCTGCCTCTCATCCCAGGCTGTCCTTCTTGCTGCTGGCATATCTGCCGAATGCCACAGCTCCGGCGCCCAGAGCCCTGCCAGAGAGAACGTGCTGCCGGCCTGCGGGGTGGGGGGAGCGACTGTGAAGGGGGCGAGCCTGTGGTGGGCGGGGGACGGTGACCGGGGTTCCCAGGGGCAGTGATTAAACAGGGCTTTGTATCCATTCAGGAATGGGCTCCAGGACCTCACTTATTTTTGCTGTCCAAATAAATAAATATCAGAAAGGAGAGCCGAGGTCAGTCTAGAAAATTAGAATTTGCTTGGGAGGAAAAATACGTTCTGGAAAAGATAAACAGTAGCTTGCAGTTTCACTGTTGGAACATTTGTTACAAGGTCCTGGTATTGATCTTTTATCACCCATTTTCCACTGGGAGCCGTGATGTATTACCAGGCCGGGAAGCCCTAATGCAGGTGCATGAATCAGGGAAGGCCCTCGACAGGGTCTGCAGTGAGGCGGCATCCATCTGAGGGGCGGCAGGGTGGGAAGAGGGTGTCGCTGGCCGCAGAACTCCAAGGGGAGTTTTGGCTGTGCCGTATGCAGGTGCACATCCAGGCTAGGGAGTGTTACGGGTTTGCAAGGAGAGTGATTAAAATTGTATCAAAGAGCCTTGTGAAGCTTACGGTTCAAGTTCACGGTATGAAGTAAACAGCCTTTAACGGCCTCCTGGGAGCGTGACAGAGTCTTTGGGTGTCACGGCAGCGCGGTGCCGGTGAATGTTCTGGCCATCCCAGACTAATCACCATCTGTGAGCAGGGGTCTCTGGGGATCGTCTGGTGGTTGGACAATCATGGCAGTTAGCATTTTTAATCGGCTTCTGTGCAGCGCAGATAGAAACCTTATGCTCAAGCCTTTCTTCTTCCTTTCCCTGTAGAATTACTGACGATGAGGATAGCAGCTCAGGCAAGGGTTTGGGTTGTGCCTCTGCAAGATGCATTTTGTGGTTCTCTCCACTCCCTTTTCCCCAGCCCCCAGCCTGACCATGAAAATTAGCCAGGCCACTTATGGTCACTGCTGTCATTGCTTCTCTTGGCCACTAGCAGAAGAGACCTCAGGGGGAGCGGGGGTTGCTTCTGTGTTCAGCAAGACATGCTGTCTCTGGTCAGTTCCTTTCTCCCCTCCTTTCCCCTCTGACTACCCCCTTCATCCCCACCGCCCCGACCCCTGCCCCAATGCACACTTACCATCAGGCTTTGACATCTTTTTTTCCTGTTGTTATTCTGGGGAGACACCACTTGAGGCCTACTGTCGGATGCCCTCTAGGCACCAAGGCATGAGGGAAGGTTGGTGGTACCATCCATAGAAGTAGGCAGGCTTGCAGACAGCTGGATCCTGTGATTGGAGGTTAAAGGAGATGGTATCAGTTACCTTTTGTTACATGACAAACCACCCCAAAACTTAGTGACTATTTTATACGGCTCACAACTCTCTGGGTCAGGTGGGCGATTGTGTTTGTCCAGGCCAGCTCGGTTGATCTCTGCTGCCCTCCCAGTCATCTGTGGTCAGCTGGGGTCGGCTGGTCTAGGAGGCCTCCACCTGTGTCTGGTAATTGACAGACTGCTTGGTTTGAGGCAGCGGTCCGAGCTGGGCTGGCTCCTCTCTGCTGCCCGTGGCGTCTCATCCTTCAATGGGCTAACCCAGGCTTCAGGCCGTGCGATTGCAGGGCTCCAAGGAGCAGCAAGAGAGACGGGCCCCAGCGTGCAGGTACTTTTCAGCGTTCTCAATGATGTGCCTCTGACCGGTGCAAGTCACAAGGCTGGTCCAGAGTCAGTGTGAGAAGGGACATCAAGGGATACAGGGAGGCATGACCAAATTGGATGCCATTTCTTCAACCATCTACCGTAGAGAGGTTAGGGTTCCTTCTCTTCCTGACATTTCTCTACCACCACTCATGCTGCCTAGAATTTTCCATTACAGATTTATTCCTTTAGGTCTTCAAGATGTTTCCATCTTCAAGAGGTCCCCTATTATAGGAAGATGTAATTCCTCACCCAGGGCCTACCCAGAGCTTAGCTGATAAGCTGAGAGCAAGGTGGATACTTGGGTATCGGACGTCAGAGGAAGAACCTGAAAAGGAAAGTGAGAAAGTACCAGAGTGAAAAGGAACTATTCCCACACTCACATCCAGCTACCTAGTAGAAATCTCTACTCTGCTGTTGCGGGGACACATCAAATGCAAAAAGCCCCAGGGCTTCCCTGGTGGCGCAGTGGTTGAGAGTCTGCCTGCCAATGCAGGGGACACGGGTTCGAGCCCTGGTCTGGGAGGATCCCACGTGCCGCAGAGCAACTGGGCCCGTGAGCCACAACTACTGAGCCTGCGCGTCTGGAGCCTGTGCTCCGCAACAAGAGAGGCCGCGATAGTGAGAGGCCCGCGCACCGCGATGAAGAGTGGCCCCCGCTTGCCACAACTGGAGAAAAGCCCTTGCCCAGAAACGAAGACCCAGCACGGCCAAAAATAACTAAATAAATGTAAATGCAAAAAGCCCCAAACTGATCTTATCAACCTCCCCCACTTCACTCCCCAACATGTCTCTTCCAGGCACATCAGAAAGCAAATACTGTGCCTGGGCTTGACCCGCGCAGGTGGAAATGAGGGTGGAGGACAGAGGCTTATAGAACAAAACAGGATAGAAAGGGAGTGAAGAGAGGGTAAGTTATTTCATAATCCCATGAAGACTTGAGAGTCTAACGTGGTAATTGATTCCGTCCGCATTTTAAAACAGTGGCTGCCTGCCTCCTTTTTGGTTTCTTCTCCTTTTGTTCCCAATTCTGAGCGGGCTGCAATTCCCATTCTTGTAGCTGGGGATGGTTGTGGCAAGAGAAGACCAAAGGGTCAGCCCTCGAGGACAGAAGGCCTGATTCAGCGTCTGCCTCAGTATCTCACTGTCTTCAGAGAAAGCAGCCCAAGTGCTGGACCAGCCAGAGAGTAGCCAGCCCTCGTTGCAGACGGGAGTCCCCTTTAAACCTGCACTCTGCCTCATGGCTGGAGTTACTGATGAGAGAACCCCGGCTCTGGGCCTCTCAGTCGCCTTCGCTCCTCTCACAAAGGGGGTGTCCCAGGCTGCCCGTAGAATGTTTGCTCCCTTGGCAGAACTGACCTTTTCTGCTCAGCTGTTTCTCACATCCTCTCTTCTGGGACTAAGCTCCTGTTTTAATTCTCTGTGATGGTCAGGCCCCCTTGGCTCAGTGGCAATGCTAAGAGAACAGAGGAAAGCGATCAAATGCAGAATCTCTGCAGATCTAATCTCACAGAAAGAAAGCTGGGTGTGTCCGTCGCTCTTCTTCTAGCCTAGACTGGAGCCGAAAGTCACATGGAGAGCAGCAGGGAGCTGGGTGGTGACAGCTGCTGCATCCTGCCAGACCAGGACTGGCCTTTGGTCGCAGCCGAGTGTGGGGGCGGTGGGCAAGCTTGGCATCATACAGCAATGGGCTTTTCAGCTGCGGAAGTGGAGTCACTGGAACCCTGGTTCTGATCTGCTCCGCCCACGTGTTGGTGGCCTTCAGTCTGGAGAGCAGTGAGCGGCAGTGAACAAAGTGAGGCTCTCTTTGTGATGCCAGGGACTGCGAGGCTTGTGGGATGGATATTCTGTAGCACTCAAAGAGATGGCCTACGGAGAGGAGATCTCATATGCCCTGTTCCCCTGCCTGCAAGGCGACAAGCTCCCAGTACCCTGCCTTTGGATCATCGGTATTGGACAGGTTTGCTAGCGTTCAGCAGAGGCTTGGATGAGAAGGCTTCCTGGTGCCTTCTGTCTGCACCTGTTTAGGAATCCACGTGCCCAAGAGCTGCTTTCTGACGCCGAAAGAGTTGGCACTTTGGGAAAGACCAATGAAGAGATTTCTTTACATTTGAGATTTTTCAGCAAGGCAAACATATGGAAGATGTAATATCTGGAGGTTGCCAGGAATGTGACTTTTTTATTGCTTTTTAAATAGGAACTCAGAGAACAACATTCTACATTTTGTCGTTACCCGTGAGCACCTAGCATGAGCGTATCTAATGTTGTAATGGTGATGTTGACGGTGATGATTACGATGACAACTGTAATGATGGTGACACACGCTGACATTTACTGGGCTTACTATGTGCCAGACACAGTTATAAGTACTTCACATGTATTAAACGAACTTAATTCTTACGACAACTTTATAAGATAGGTACTACAGTAATCCCCATTTTTATATATGAGGAAACTGAACAACCAAGAGGTAAAGGGAGATAACCAAGGTCACATGGCTAATCACTCAGGACTAAGACTGAGCTGGTTCGACCCCAGCGCCTGTGCTCTTTACTGCGCCTGTATGTGGTCAGCAGAATCTCGCTGAGTGATGCCGTGGAGCTGCTAGGACGGCTTCTGTCCGTGCGAAGGGAGCTCTCAGTCTGACCCCACAGTGATCCCATTGCGTAGGTTGGTATCGGATGACCTTACATTTAGACTCACAAAGAGGTTATCGGACTCCAGGATTTCACAAGCTAGTAAAAAAAAAAAAAAAAAAAAAGTTCTCTTTCTTAATTTTAAGAGGCCTACATAGAGTTGAGCTGCTAACTTTATATATTACCAAGAAGAAACTTTTCACATTCCAAATATCATGTATTGAATACTATCACCATTATCTCATAAAAGAAAAAATATGGTATAGTGGTTAAGGGTTCTGGAGTGAAACAAATTTTGATGATACTGTTGACTAGTGGTCTGTTTGACCTTGGGAAATTTAAATACCCTCTCTGCCTCAGTTTCCTTATTGTAAAATGGAGATGGTTCTAACAGTACCTACTTATTCGGATTATTGGGAGGAGTAAATGAAAGAATGTATGTAAGGCACTGAGGGCCTGACACAGGGAAGCACTTGATACCTTTTATATCCTTTTTATTATTATTGTTAACACCGCAAAAGCAAGAGATACATTATTTTAGAATAAGGAGCAATCCTTTACATTGAAACTGAAATTGAAAATTCACCGCACTGCTGTGTTTTTCTCATCTTACTTGGTCCCAGGCCAGGAGTGGTCTGGAAGCCATCGGAAGCCCTACCGACTTAACTAGCCTGCCTGTGTCCTCTCCCAACAACATGTGCACAGAGCATTGGCCCCCTCCCATCCAGGGAGGAGGTTTGTGAGTGAGACGGTAAAGGGCTGTAGGCAGAGCAGTTTGGATCCAGGGAGGATAACATGAAGCAAATGGTGTCAGTGTGGGAGTTTCCCAAGGTTGAAACTGTCCCAAAGCACAGCACCGAGCCCTCCTCCAGACTCGAGAAGTCATAACTCCTTGTGGCTCCTTTAAAAATAGTTAAGAGCCAAATGGCACCATTAAAAAGAGGCATAGGGCAGGGCTCCCCTGGTGGCGCAGTGGTGGAGAGTCCGCCTGCCGACTCAGGGGAAACACGGGTTCGTGCCCCGGTCCGGGAAGATCCCACATGCCGCGGAGCGGCTGGGCCCGTGAGCCATGGCCGCTGAGCCTGCGCGTCCGGAGCCTGTGCTCCGCAGCGGGAGAGGCCACAACAGTGAGAGGCCCGCGTACCGCAAAAAAAAAAAAGGGGCATAACATGAAATTCAGTGCTGGAGAATGCACCTTTGTCCTATTTTAGACTTTCTTAACACATGGGAGTCCATGTAGCCCGACCACGGTAGAGGAGAGAATCCCATGGCCTTCCTCCTGGCCGCTGACAAACATGCCGAGCGGGTGTGTGGTACATAGAGAACTCCTCGAAGAGACCGAGCCCAGTGATCTGCTGGTCCCACTGCTGCCGCTCCATTAGAAGCCAAGGCCCTTTTTGGTAGAAGAATCAAAAGCGACAACAGGAGGGAAAGTGGTTTTAACTGCAGAGCATTAGATGCACGTCCATCTGTCTAACCAACCAGCTCCCTGGTCCCCAGACCTCCTCATACCACATCCACATCTCCAGGGTCCCAGTTTGAAACCTGAAGAGGAAACCCAGGCTCTGCCCACACTCAGCATTTCACCCCCTCTTTCAGTCATTTATGTGTTTGGCATTCACGCCCAGCCGCCTTGGAGAACAAGGACAAACACCCCGGCTTCATTATATGCTGTCCACCCCACCCACCAGTCCTCAGCAAGAGATTTGCACATAGTAGGTCCTCCATAAATCTGTGAAAAGCAAAATGAAAGCATTTGATCTGTAACTGAGATCTGTGTCTCTACACTCATCCACTCCCAAGCACTACAGCATTGGATTTTTGTTGTTGTTGAATCAAAATTTTAGTCTTTCAGAATGAATTCTGTTTTGTTAAAATTAATAAGGAACGACAGGCTGTGTTTTTATATACACCCCTGAAATGCATAAAACAATTAGGGAGAAGAAGGCTTCCTTTCCTGGGTCGATTTATGTTATATGTGTAGACTCTATCAAAGGTAAACCATGCTTTTCAATAAAATTAAGATTTTCCAGCAAGCCACTCTCTCCATTTTATTTAAAGATCCCAGTGACTCAGGCAAACCATGCCAGTGTTGCTGTGGTGGGAATGGAGGGTATTAGATCTGAGAAAGCTCAAACTTAGCCCACAAGTAAGAAGTAGCAGATGGTAGGGGAAGCGCCACCCAGCTTTCTGTTCTCAAGAGAAATCTAATGGTACTCAACTGAAAGCCATTTTATCACTTTCAGAGAACCCTAAAGGTTAAAGGAAAGAGGAAATGAAGGCAGACGGGAAACTAAGAGAGAGGAGGTGAAACTGAAGTAAGGGAAGAATGTAAATATTTCAGTAGATTGAGGCAGTGAAGATTGCTGAACAGAATATTTGGCTGAGGATGACCAGGGCTACCCAGGTACCTGTAAGAACCCTTTACAGCCATGAAATGTGGCCTTTGTTCTTCCAAAGGGATAGATACAACCTCTGCTGGTTAAAGTAGTAATGATGCTTTATGTCTTCTTTTTTTTAAGTAAATTTATTTTATTTATTTATTTATTTTTGGCTGCATTGGGTCTTCGTTGCTGTGCACGGACTTTTTCTAGTTGCAGCGAGTGGGGGCTGCTCTTCATGACGGTGCGTGGGTTTCTCATTGTGGTGGCTTCTCTTGTTGCGGAGCACAGGCTCTAGGTGCGCAGGCTTCAGTAGTTGTGGCACACGGGCTTCAGTAGTTGCAGGATGCGGGCTCAGTAGTTGTGGCTCACAGGCTCTAGAGCACAGGCTCAGTAGTTGTGGCGCACGGGCTTCATTGCTCCACAGCATGTGGGATATTCCCGGACCAGGGATCAAACCCACGTCCCCTGCATTGGCAGGCAAATTCTTAACCACTATGCCACCAGGGAAGTCCCTATAGTGTATTTCTGCTTACAGGGTCATGATTAAAGTCAGAAGACAGCTTCTTAGCATATGAATCTCAGGATACAGGTCAATGGGCTTCAAGCACCTTGACATAGCAGGAGGCCTGTGGCCTTCTCACACCAGACCTTTCCATTAAGAGGTTCCCTAGTCCCTTCATAGGACGTTCATCCATTCATTCAACAAACATGGATGAGGCACCTACGGAGTGATAGATATCCTACTAGGTTCTGGGTGAGCAAGAGGGGGTTAAGAAAAAAGTCCCTGACCCCTTGGAATTTACCACTCAGTGAATTCCACTGGCGTACTTGGCGGTATAGCCACGTGTGGAACAACAGACCTAGAAGGCGAAAGGTACAATAGAGTGAGGAGTGAGATGCTGCAGTGCCTGAGAAACGCCCTCTGGGCCAGCCTCTCTCCGAGGCATCTCTTCCCAGTGCACTGCTTGTGGGAATGTTATCGGAAGAATCCACACGTCACGTAAAGGTGAGCACTCCCTGAGGTTCTGTCCTAGGCTCCTGCGGCTTTGGGTTGGGGTGCTGACTGCTGTTGCTTGGGAGGCACAGAGTCACAACGGGGCACCGCACGGCAAGTTTGTTTGCTTCTTCTGGATGACTCACTTCCCACCATCTTCAGTTTCTCTGTGCTCTCAGCTACCATGTCGCTGTTTGCCAGCAGAAGGTTGTTTGGGGCTTTCTGTCAACTTGAAAGACTTCCTTTTCTCCAGCCAGTTTGGTCTTGCAGATTTTTGTTGTGAAGCCAACAGCCGGGCTGCGAACGGCCCTCGCCCAGCCAGCCCTTCTTTCAAAAGCCCTGTCGAACTAGGTCATCAGGTTGTCGGAGAGTCCTTATGCAGGTTGTGCCGTGCTGCAACTTTTCATGTATGTTGCCTATGGAACACTAAACTTGTTTCCAAACTAAATAGTTTCCAATGAGTATTGAATGGAGGTTTTTCGTTTGAAATAGATTGAAAACAAGCCATTTCTTACTCCCATTTCAAACAAATTTTGGTCCAATTATTTTCCCTTTTTTTAACATAAAGTTGAATGGACTATTCCGCCCATCCCTGACTGAGCTGAGCCATGATTTCTCTTGATTATGCTTTCATGCCGTGAATCGTAAGGCTCTGGAGACATAATGGACGTCTGTGGGAGGGCGGCAGCAAGTTTTAAAATTCTGCCAGTGCTTGTCAGCTCTCACTCTGGTGCCTGCTGTGCGGAAGAAAGCACCCCACCAAAAGAAAAAAACTGCCGACAAAACCAGCACTGTCCGCCTGTCCCGTGGGGGGCTGGCACGGGGACGGGCCTCCTCTCCACAAGTCTTTGTAGGGCATGCACTCAGCCACCAATGAAGCCCAGTTTCCAGCCATCCAGCCCTCCCCCACCCCCCCGTTTTCCAGCCATGAGCTTTTTGTGGTGTTGAAGGTTTCTTTTTTCCTTTCCCAGTCTCATTTTTCTTCGTCTCGCTTGGACCATGGCCTCAGGGAAAAGGGACTCCTGGCGCCCTGCCTTCTCCTGGTCCTTTACCCCCAGCAGCCTAACAAAATGGAAAGTAGAACGCCTCACAGCCCTTCTTCTTGGGGGTGGGGTTATTTGTTGTTTTGCTTTTTTGGTGGGCGTGGTGGTTGTCATCTTGCATTTGCAAAAGGCCCAAAAACCTCGGGAGAAGAAAGTGCTTCTTGCTACCAGCTTCTGTCTCTGGTCAGGGCAGCTACCCCACTAGCAGGTAAGCAGGGAGTCTATTGGGCAATGCCTCTTAATGGGAACAGTCTCTTTGCTCTCACCCAGCAGTGCCAAGGATTTAACTAGCCGCACTGAAGAAAAAGAGCCCTTCATGCCAGCTGCCAACCGGGGAAGCACAAAATGCTTTCTTGGATTTTGGAGAAAGCTCTTTATGCCTGCCCGGAAGTCTCTGGTGCAGGAGCCGTCAAGGCTTTGGCTTTGAGGAGAGTGGAAGATGGCCCACTCTGTTTGATGGCTCCCCCCTTGGGTTTCCACCGATTCACAGTGTTCATTTGGATGGTGCTCAGTTGCTCTCTGCATGCCTTGCTGGGCTCACACCTTCCTGCTAATACCCTGCAGAGACGTACCACCGACTTGTTCTGGTGAGGCAGGCACATCTCAACTCAAAACACCACTCACCCTGTCCCTGCCCAACTCTGACTGTGGTGCACCTGCCAGCCTCTTCCTGGAACCCTGACTAAGGTGGAGTGTGGAGGTGACAAGTGACTTTGTCTACCATTGTACACGTCTTCGGTATCACCAGGAGGAGGTGATCTGGCCTCTGCCTGAACCTCCTGTGCAGGAACACTTAGCCCTGAAAAAGTGCCATAAGGATACCTGTCTTTCATTTAAAATTTCCACCTCTGTGAAGCGAAATCTGTTGGTTACTTTCTCCCATTGGTTCTGCCCGTCCTGGATCCACAGAGACTAAGTTCAGTCTCCTTACTATATCATGATCCCTCCAGACATTTGAAAGTAACTCCATGTTCCTGACTAAGTCTTTCTTCTCTAGGCCTCTGTTCATATTTCTCGGCTTCCCAGTCTATGTCACTCTAGTTTCTCTCTTCCAGACATCTCTGGCTTGTTAATTCTTAGACCTGGGCTGCCCAGCATGGGGTGAGAGGCTGTCACTGCTTTTGAGAGAGTCCCATGCTACTATGTAGTGGTATTGGCTTTTCTGGTGGTTTTACCAGAAATACTCATTTATTCCTGGTTTTACCAGAAATACTCATTTATTCCAAACTTGAGTCTTTCTTCACATATATAACTGTTCAGCATATTTGCTCCACCTGTATGTGTGTATTTGTTATTAGTGAACATGTATGCAAACTACATTTATTCCTAATTAAATGTCATTTAAATGTAGATAAGAAGGAATTCACCCATTCCTGTAGTCTGCTAAGATACTTTGGATCTGTGTCTTATGATCCAGTATACTACCATTTCCAGCTTCCTGTTGTAGGAAAATTCAGCTCAGCCACTCTGTGCCGGACATTGCGCTCAGCCTGGGGATGCCGCAGGAACACGATAGGCACGGCCACCTCCCTCAAAGAGCTTATTGGGACAGACAGCGCATGAGAAGGGAAATACAGAAGCACGTAGGAAAGGTGCCTGACAAACTTGGGCTTTTTAGAAAATGTAGTATTTGTGAGTAGGGGTTGGCCAAGGGAAGAGCTTGGGATGAATGTTCCAGGCAGGGGGGAACTGTGTACGCAAAGTGTGAAAGGGGCAAGAGCATGGTGTCTGCAGTCACTTGTCGTCAGATAATGCCCACGGTCCTCATCTGTTGCTAATACAACTGATAGGGCAAAAGAAATTCCCACCGGAGGCCTTCATCAGCCCCCTGAGGGGCATATCTAACATTTATGAGCTCACCTAATTGCATTTTTGTCCCAACCACATTCCTCCATCCTGACCGTCTGAACTGCACAGGAAAGCTCATTTGTATCTGGCTGAATACAGGTCTGTCCTGTCTACGTGATTTTCCAAGTTTATCAATCTCATACCCGATGAAACAGTCTCATTCTGATGACTGGTTCTTCATAACCCGTGTTGGGCTCAACCATTTTCCTCCCTAAGAGTTAACCAGCTGTCATCCTGATGATTTGTTTCATTTGCCAAGTCACTAGTTAAGAGAGTAGGTTAGTGGCAGAACCCCAGCGTCCAAACTCCTTATCCAGAGACCTTTCCTTTACACCATTCTGCCCTCCCTCCAGCCCACCTTTTAACAGCAAACACCACGCAAGTCTCTTTCTGAGAGCATCTGCTCAGGCCCTGCCGTGCAGTACAGGAGCCAGCAAGCCAGCCAAGCAGTTACCCCATGGAGAATGAGGGGGGACGTGCCCTGCTTCTAAGCACTGCCTCTGGCTGGCTACGTGGCTTCTACCTCCTCAGAAGGCCTTTAGAGTAAACAGCTTGTGTGATGCTTTACGGTGAACAAAAACACTGCCGTTTATTCTCTCCTTTACGTCTCACACCGTCCCTGTGGAGTCAGTGGGGAAATACTTTGGCTCCCATTTCACACAAGGGGCTCAAAGAGCAGCAGAGACTTGGCCCAAATTACACAGCTGTACCAAGTAGCCAAGCAGCTTCAGGTTTCTCTCCTCTCCTTCTTTATGTCAAGGATGCCGTCAGCTCCCCGACCTCTCCCCTCTCCAGAACACTTCAGGTTTCTCTCCTCTCCTTCTTTATGTCAAGGATGCCATCAGCTCCCCGACCTCTGCCCTCTCCAGAACACTTCAGGTTTCTCTCCTCTCCTTCTTTATGTCAAGGATGCCGTCAGCTCCCCGACCTCTGCCCTCTCCAGAACACTTCAGGTTTCTCTCCTCTCCTTCTTTATGTCAAGGATGCCGTCAGCTCCCCGACCTCTCCCCTCTCCAGAACACTTCAGGTTTCTCTCCTCTCCTTCTTTATGTCAAGGATGCCGTCAGCTCCCCGACCTCTGCCCTCTCCAGAACACTTCAGGTTTCTCTCCTCTCCTTCTTTATGTCAAGGATGCCGTCAGCTCCCCGACCTCTGCCCTCTCCAGAACACTTCAGGTTTCTCTCCTCTCCTTCTTTATGTGAAGGATGCCGTCAGCTCCCCGACCTCTGCCCTCTCCAGAACACTTCAGGTTTCTCTCCTCTCCTTCTTTATGTCAAGGATGCCGTCAGCTCCCCGACCTCTCCCCTCTCCAGAACACTTCAGGTTTCTCTCCTCTCCTTCTTTATGTCAAGGATGCCGTCAGCTCCCCGACCTCTGCCCTCTCCAGAACACTTCAGGTTTCTCTCCTCTCCTTCTTTATGTCAAGGATGCCGTCAGCTCCCCGACCTCTGCCCTCTCTAGAACACTTCAGGTTTCTCTCCTCTCCTTCTTTATGTCAAGGATGCCGTCAGCTCCCCGACCTCTCCCCTCTCCACAACGCCGGCTGAGTGATTGGATAAGAGGATATAAATAGGAGGAAAGGAAAAAAATAGATCAAGTTCCAAGCACTAAGTTGGCAAGATAACTGACGACTGAGGCCATGCCAGGGACCTTTAGAGCATTTTCCTGACACTCTCTAGCTAAAAAGGAACACGGACAAGTGACACCCAGCAATCCCGAGGCTTAAACCAAGTGGCTTGTAGAAACAAGCCCAGTGTAGCTATTGTGAGCCGATGACAGGATTGGAATTCGGTACTGTTTCAGAGGTACTTTTAGATCCGAGTAGAGGAGGAGTGTTGTGAAGAGCTCTATAAAAATGGTTTAAAGTAACAGGCCGCAGGGGAGAGGGATGCAGAAGCACAGACCTGAGTCATCATTCCAACCTCAGCAGGCCCACCACTAATGAACTGGGTTCACTGAGAGCCCCGAGGTGCTAGGCCTAGCAACACCTTTGGATTTTCCCCACCCTCAGGAACCAGGGGCTTCCTCCTACCGAGGGGTGTGAATTGTCCAGATCCTTTACGTGTGAATTAGAAATGGCAAAGGGAGATGTTTTCATAACAGGTATGGAGTGCCTTGGTAGACCAGTGGCAAAGACCATCCCCATTTTTCTAGGACTTGCTGAGTGTTTGAAGTCTACTAGAATTCCAGAATTTAGGGCTCCTTGATTCCTTAGCAAGAGCAAAGGGACAAGTACTCTGTCTTTCAGTCCTTGGTGAATTAGACCTTGAGACTTCATAATTAAAATGGATTTAATAGAGGCAGGGAAGCTGGGATAGCTGCCCCAGTAAGCAGGCATCTTCTGTCAGTGGGAGAGTGTGTCCTTTGTATGTAAACAGCTTCTCCAAAAGGTTCTAAATGAGATTTGGGACTCAAACAAAATTTGGTGTGATTTGCTAATTACCCAAGTTACTATTACCTGATTAACACAGGAATCCTAATAGTCTGTTGCACCGCCTTTCTTCTAGTGCCAGGAGGCTTGACATCTGTCACCTGTTCACTTGGAGGCATTTTAATTAACCTAAATTATGTATGTCTTTTCTGCTTCATGATTTGGTGCCTGGATTTTATATTTAAAAGTTAATAACTACCTAAAGGACGGTTGCTGCCAAAATACCAGGAGCGAAAGCCTGACAGATGTGTTTGTAGCTGAGAATCAGGTGGAGATCGTGGTTTATTCCAAGTAGTTAGAGCAGGAGATGGACACTGAGAAGGGCTTCCTGGTGACCAGCCACGGACATCAAGAATAAACACCCACAAATCTCACTTTGCCTTACCGGCCTTAACAAAGGCCTCTGACCCAGTGGTGATGTAACTGGAAGGGTTGGAACCAGAGAAAATAATTTCTTTCTCAAGATCACACAGGAGACCAGGCCTACAGTTTGGATTTCAATTGTAGTAGTAGTAGTAGTAGTAATAATAATAATAATAATAATGGCTTTCCTCTTTGACCACCAGAAGACTTTCATTTCACAAGTGGGGTGTTGGTGTGATAAAGCCATCTAGGTTAGAGTCTCAGCAGGTTTCCCTAGAGACCTGAATGGCTTCAGGGTGTGCCAGCAGGCTCTGTACAGCAGCTGGTAACAGTTTTCTCCCTCAAATAAAGATGGCTTATTTATCTAGTTCTGAGTTCTGAAGCTTGTCTCTAGACGTGCCACATACTGAAGGGACTGAACAACATCTAAGGAGTCTGGGGCCTATGTGCTTGGGTGACCAAAAGAGGAGACCTGGGTCTGCACCCAGACCAGACTGAAAGTCAGAAGGTGGAAATCTAAGGGTTATTCCCTAAGGCAGCATGCCCCAGCCTTGCCTTTGGATGCAAAGATAGTCCTAGGGCTGGGACTGGGCATGCCCTGAGGACAGAGGACCCTCTGGGGTTTGCTTAGTCCTTGCCTTTGGAGGGAAGTTCCCAGGCTATTCAAGTTTGCTGGGTGTTGGAGAGGAATGACCTGCCTGAGGCGCAAACTGCCCATCCCTGGGAAGTGCTTAGTGCCTCCAGGGCACAGGGACACCACTTGGTCAGTTACTTCGTCCAGGTGCTCTAAATGGTACCCCAGTGCACTGGGAAACTTACCCTCCTTCACCTTCCGGGGATGAGCAGATTATTCCTAGAAAATTGTCCATTCATGTCTGAGCAGGCACAGCCTGCAATGTGGACGACAAAGTCTTTTTTGACCTCCCAAGATAACCGTTATCTTTCTCTTTTTCTGTCTCAGCCAAACCTTTTCTTCTGGAAGGAGACAGTATCTTATGGCTAGAGGATCATTCTTAGAGGATTTGCTTCTGCCTCTCCTCAGCCAGGCATGTCATGATCTCAGAGCTGTTTGTGTTTCCGTTTTTGCATCTCAGCATAATAGGCAGATGGGTTCTTCTAAGCCTTAATATAAGTCATGGGGGCAGTGGGTAGAAGTAGAGATGAAACAAGATTGGCCATGAGATGATATTTGTTGAAATTGTAACCTGGGAGTTTACTAGACTCTTCTGTCTACTTGTATATGTGTTCAAAATTTTTCCACAATAAAAAGTTAAGAACAAATAGGGATATCCAGTGCCATTGGCAGTAGTGTGTCTCTCCATGCCAGAGTATAGGTAATGAATGAATGTTACCTGCTTGGAATATCAACTAAAATCAAAATTTAGATATGGATCAGAGTTAATTTTTAAAGTTTCAACATCATACGTGATTATTATAAAAAATGTTCAAGTTTAACCAGGGAGTGCCACTGTAGATGGCTTGGCATCCAGAGCCCTTTTACGTAGGTATTACCCATAAATATGCATGCTTGTGCAGCTTAATTTTATTTTATTATTTTTTGTTTTTAATTCCAGCTTTATTGAAGTATAATTGAAAAATAAAATTGTAAGATATTTCAAGTGTACATCGTGGTGACTTGAAATTACACGTACATTGTAAAAGGATCTAGTTAACTAGTACATTCATTACCTTATGTAAGTATGTACGTAGTATGTACATATGTATTTATTTATTTTTGGTAAGAGCATTTAAATGCTACTCTCTCAACACATTTCTTGTTCAGCCATGAGAAAGAAAGAAAGAAATGCTGCCATTTGGGACATGGATAGACCTTGAGGGCACTTCACTAAGTGAAATAAGCCAGACAGAGAAAGACAAATACTGTATGATATCACTTGTATGTGCAATCTTTTTTTAACTCAGAAATAGAGAGCAGAGGGCTTCCCTGGTGGCGCAGTGGTTGAGAGTCCACCTGCCGATGCAGGGGAAACGGGTTCGTGCCCCAGTCCGGGAAGATCCCACATGCCGTGGAGCGGCTGGGCCCGTGAGCCATGGCCGCTGAGCCTGTGTGTCCGGAGCCTGTGCTCCGCAACGGGAGAGGCCACAACAGTGAGAGGCCCGCATACCACAAAAAACAAAAAACAAACAAACAAACAAAAAACCACAATGAGATACCACTTCACATCCACAAGGATAGCTGTAATCATAAAGACAGGCAGTAACAAATGTTGGTGAGAATGTGGAGATATCAGAACCTTCATACATTACTGGGGGAAATTAAAATGGTACAGTCACTTTGGAAAAACAGTTTGGCAGTATCTTAAAAAAAATTGAATAGAAATTTACTGTATGATCCAGCAATTCATTCCTGCGTATCTAGCAGGAGAAATGAAAACATATACCCACTCAAAGGTTTGTATGTGAGTGTTATGGCAGCATTATTAATAATAGCCAAAAAATAGAAACAAATGTTCATTAACTGGTGAATGAGTAGATAAAATATGGTATATCCTTTCAGTGGAGTATTATTCAGTGATAAAGGGGAATAAATTACTAATACATGCTACAATATAGATATACCTCAAAACATTATGCTAAGTAAAAGAAGCCTGATGAAAAGATTGCATATTGTATGATTCCACTTTTACAAAATGTTCAGAGAAAGCAAATCCATAGACACACAAAGTGGATTAATGGTTGCCTTGGACTGAGGGTGATCATGGGGCCTGAGTGCAAATGGGCAGGAGGGATTTTACCGGTGTGATGAAAACCTTCTAAAACTGAACTGTGGTTATGTAACCCCATACATTTACTAAAAATAATTTAATTGTATGCTTAGTATAGGTGAATTTTGGGCATATAAATTATATTTACACAAAGCTGTTAAAAAGTTGATGAATAATGTGTGTAATATAATCTAAATTGAAAAGAAATCAAAGCAGAAAACAACAAAGTAAAAAAGAAATATAAAATGAAGCCTTTTTGGTTTTTGTGGTATGCGGGCCTCTCACTGTTGTGGCCTCTCCCGTTGTGGAGCACAGGCTCCGGACGTGCAGGCTCAGCGGCCATGGCTCACGGGCCCAGCCGCTCCGCGGCATGCGGGATCTTCCCGGACCGGGGCACGAACCCGTGTCCCCTGCCTCGGCAGGCGGACTCTCAACCACTGCGCCACCAGGGAAGCCCCCTCATTGTGGTTTTAATTTGCATTTCCCTAATGACTAATGATGATGAGCATCTTTTCATGTGTTATTAGCCATTTGTATATCTTCTCTGATGAAATACTACTCAAATCTTTTGCCCATTTTTCTAAGTGGGTTGTTTGTCTTCTTATAATTGACTTTCAAGAGTTCTTTATATATTCTTTTTGTAAGTCCTTTATCTATTATGTGATTTGCAAATATTTTCTCCCGGTCAGTGGCTTGACTTTTCATATTCATAATGGTGTCTTTTGAAGTATAAAGTTTTTAATTTTGATGAAGTCCAATTTATCCTTTTTTTTGTTTTATAGATTATACTTTTGTTGTTGTACCTAAGAATGCTTTGCCTAATACAAGGTCACAGAGACTTCCTCGTATATTTTCTTCTGAAGGTTTTATAAGTTTAGCTCTTACATTTAAATCTTTGTGATCTGGTTGATTTTTGTGTATTATGTGAAGAGCCTAAATTAATCTTCTTGCGTGTGGATATGCAGTTGTCCCAGAACCCTTTCCCGTTTGAACACCCTGGCACTTTTGTCAAGTCAATTGACCATAAATATAAAGGTTTATTTCCAGACTCTGATTCTTATACCTTTGATCTATACGTCTATCCTCTGTCAGTACCAGACTATCTTGATTACTGTGTCTTCGTGTAGGATGTTTTGAAATTGGGAACTACGAGTTCTCCAACTTTCTTCTTTTTTTAAGATTGTTTTGGCTCTTTTGGCTCCTTTGCATTTCCATAGAAATTTTAGGATCATCTTGTCAATTTCTACCAAAAAAAAGAGTCTGGTGGGGTTTTGATATGGATTGCTTTTAATCTACAGATCAATTTGGGCAGGATTGCCATCTTAACAATATCGAGTCTTCCAAGCCATGAATATGGAACGTCTTTCCATTTATGTAGATCTTCTTTAAATTCTCTCAAAAATGTTTTGTGTTTTTCAGTGTACAGGTCTTATACTTCTTTTATCAACTTTATTCCTAAGCATTCACATCTTTTGGTGGTATTGTGAGAGAGATTTTTTTTAATTTCTTTTTAAATTGTTCATTGATACTATATAGAAATATGATGGAGTTTCATATATTGATCTTATATCCTGGGATTTTGCCCAATTAGTTTATTAGTTCTAATAACAATAAACTACTAGTTGTTTTGTGGATTCCTTTGGGTTTTCTATGTATAGGATCAGCCATCTGTGAATAACTCCATTATCCTCCTTTCCCACATGGATGCCTTTTATTTCCTTTCCTTGCCTGATACAGAGTTTTAGAGACTAAAACTCACCTAATTCCTGGCAAATCTCCATGGTTTTGCTGATAATATAGGCAAGGGGACATAGCCAACTTTCACAATTTCACATGAGCCTCATAGAGGCAGAGGGAAGAATTGGTCACTGCTGCAGCAGAGTCGTAAAAATGCCACTTTGCACAGACTTGTGGTTTCATGATTTCCCTCTTAGTTGGTGGTTCTTTCAGCAACCTGACCAGAGCAGACATGAAAACCCCTGAAACAAACATGAAAGAGACCTGAGTAGACAGATAGGTGCCACACATTCTCCAAGCTCATTTATATAACCCACTGGAAAATCTCTGATCTACACAGAACCTCATCTCCAAGCCTACATGTTGTTTTAACAAGCCTGGGTATTTGGCTTTCTAGCCTATTTTGTTTGTTTGTTTTGGTTTGGTATGGGTTTTTTTGTAGCTATGCTTTAGGAAGAGTGTTGGAGAAGAGACAACCAAGAGTTGAACTCAAAGGACACCAAACAATGAAAGGATGATAGCTAACAGTGAGGGAAGAAATTGAAAAAGCGTTAAACATTCCATATAGATTTCCTGGATACCTCCTAGTGCAAGCCTTGTGCTCAAGAACTTAAAATCACCACTGGCAAAAGCCAAAGGAAGGCAACTCTCCAGTCCTGGGCTGTGAGGGCATCAGCCGGGCAAGCCAAAACTCCAAATGCCCCAGAATCAGACTCAAGTGCAATACTTTATAACTTTCCCTGTGAAATTCTAGTGTGTTAGTCAACCCAGTGTTCTAGTCTTTCAAGATCTCTTTGGATTCTGATTCTGGGTTTTGAGCTGAAGACCAATAACGAAGCTGAGCAGTTATTTCTCACAGAGACAACCTTGCGTCCTCACAAAACTTAAATCCCATTCACTTTAGAGTCAACACATGAACTCCCATAGCTTCTGAAAAAGATCCTTATCAAGGAATATTAGAAAAAGATACACAATAACAAAATAAAACCCCACCATCTAGCCAGGTTTCTCACTGTTGGAGTGGTAATTTATAGGTAAACAAGGAAGGAGGCTAGACTGAGCCACGTGGGAATGGATCTGTTGGAGACGTCAGTATGAGATCGTATTTAGCCTAATGTAGGTACAGGTGGTTGCACATAGGACTATTTATAGATCTGTGAATATACACAAGTTAGTATATACACATATGTTTCTGTACCCTGTCAGCAGAAGAGGCCTAAAAGAACAGACACCCGAGAAGCAACAAGCAAACATTCATCCAGATCTCGGTTTCTAATACCATTCTCCAATAAGAGGAAAAATAGATTCTAAGGGAAATAGCTAACTCTAGGATTAGGGCAGGAGATATACAAGATGAGTCTGGAGAGCTTTAGAGTGCCAGAAAATAAGAAAGTGCTAAAAAAGAAAAAAACTAATGGAGATATGTCAAAGGATCACAGGAGCCAACTGGAAGAGTTCCTAATGGCTAAACCTGGAGCAATTTGAGCAAAACAACAAGTAAAGTAACATTGCATTATAACCCACAGTATAAATACCCATGATTCCATATATAAATAAATTAATAAATATAGGAGAAGAGATAAACCTCCCATGCAGAAGAATTCCAAATAATATATGTAGAAACTCTACCCTTAAGAATGGGGAGCCTAACTCCCCTCTCCTTCGGTGTAGGCTGTGCATAGTGACTTCCTTCCAGAGAATACAGTATGAAGGGGCAGGGGGCTGCTCTAAAGTGGAGACAGCTGACAAACACGACTTCAGCCTGATGATCAAGGGCAACCTCAACAGTCATAAACCATGTTGACAGAATACCCTCTTGATATTATGTGATGAAAATGACATTTTACCTCTGTTATCTTCCTCCCCCAAACGCTTAAATTCAGTCTTATTATAAGAAAAAAAAAATCAAACACATTCCAATAGTGGAGCAGCCTACAAAATCCTGAAAAATGTCAAGGTCATAAAAATCAAGGAAATTCAAACAAACTGCCTCAGCTAAGGGGAACCCAAGGAGACACGGCAACTACATGTAATGTGGTGTCATGAATAGGATCCTGGAACAGGAGAAGGATATTATGTACAGACTAAGGAAATCTGAATAAATAAAGTATGGACTTCAGTTGATAATAATATATCAATATTGGTTCATTACATGTAACAAATATTCCATACTAATGTAAGATGTTAATAGGGGAAACTGGGTGTGGGTTATATGGGAATACTCTGTACTAACTTCTCAACTTCTATGTAAATCTAAAATTGTTCTAAAAAATAAAGTCTATTTCAAAGAAAAGCCAACATTACCACCAAATTTGAAAAACCTTAAAGGGTTAGCATCAAGTATCTAGAAAATGTATTTGTGAGAAAGCCTTAGTCCTTTAGGATGATGGATAAATGAAGCATTGCTGAATTATCTCTGCCTCTCTGAGCAAGTTAATGTTTCTAAGAAAAGAGAAGGAAGGGGAGTAAGGGAAAGAAAATGCGTGTGTGTGCGTGTGTGTGTGTGTGTCTCTTTGTGTCTCTTTGTGTGTTTAAACAAGAGGAAAAAGTGAATTCTAAATTGTTAAAACCTTGGATTGGAACTTAATCTAATTTATAAGCAGTTCCACTAGAGATGTGTGAGGATTTTTTGTTGTTGTTGTTAAAGAGAAAAACTAGTTTCAAGCATTATTAAGCCTTTTTTTCCCCCTCCCAGAAGCTAAGAAAACCATCTGTGAGAACCTGTTTGCATGTTTGTTTTCTACAATAAAATGCAAAATACTTCTTCCTGTTAGCGGATTATACCATATGTCTCTCCCTGTAACAAAATCAGCATGTTTATTAATGAACCCAATCAGAGGCAAAGATTTAGAAAGATTTAAGGAACCGAATTTTCCATTCAATATTTCAGCAAAAGAAACTTCTGGTTAGACATCGTTGTTGTGCTTGGAAAAGAAAAGCTTTGTTTTTGCTTTGAAATCAACTTACTTGGCAGGGGACACAGAGCAGGAGGAGAGCCCTTTGAAAATGTTCTTATAAAAAAAGTCTGCGTTTGAGAATGGCCCTTTCTGCCTGATGATTCCCCTGCTGATTTATCCACAGTTTATATGTGATTAATATTTAATTTGATCAGTTTCATTTTTCCAGACAGACTAATTAAAGTGCTTCATGGCCCAAATCCTCCATATCTGAACGTCGTGGCAGGCCTGTGGGCTTCCTTAGAGTGACAGGAAGCAAATGAGGTAGTTTCAGCCATATTAGCAAAGCAGTCCATGGTACCCACCACGGAAATGTCTGAGCGTTCCAGTGCAAACCCTCCCTGGAAGCCCTGTTGACCATCTGAATAACCAAGTGGATTGGTGGCACTAGGTATGGCACAGTCCATTGCAAAGAAAGAAGTCAGACCCAGCACCCACAAGACTGTAGTTCAGGGGCTTCCCTGGTGGCACGGTAGTTGAGAATCCTCCTGCCAATGCAGGGGACGTGGGTTCGATCCCTGGTCCGGGAAGATCCCACATGCCGCGGAGCAACTAAGCCTGTGCACCACAACTACTGAGCCCGCGTGCTGCGACTACTGAAGCCTGCGCGCCTAGAGCCGTGCTCCACAACAAGAGAAGCCACCCAATGAGAAGCCCGCGCACCGCAACAAAGAGTAGTCCCCATTCACCACAACTAGAGAAGGAGCATGCGCAGCAACAAAGACCCAACACAGCCAAAAATAAAATAAATAAACTTGTAAAAAAAAGACTGTAGTTCAAGTGCTGGTGCTGTCATGAGCCAGGCAAATGACTTCCTCTCTCTAGGCTCCAGTTTGCTCATCTGATAAATAAGGATTTCAGCTCTGTCGCCCTTTTATTTCTGAACTTGTGGAAGAGTGGACTTGCCAGCAGAGACCATAAGCAGTGGAAGTCTTGAAAGCCAGACTCTGGGGAGATTTTAGGGGAGATGCTCTGTCCTACCCTAGATTTTAGGGTAGATGCTCTGTTCTTCTTTCTACTTGCTGGTGTAGACAGAGCCGTGGAAACTTAGCTCTCGTGTCATTGTATTATTTTTCATGTGCTATGGCTTCTTAGAAATCTTATAAGAAAATAAAACACATTACCAGGGCACAACTTCAAGGAGAAAAAATGATTGATGAGCCCTTGGAAGGGCAAGGGCAGGCCATGGAGCCAACGTGAGGCTGGGCCAGAATAACCCCTTTACCTTCTTCACAGGGTCTGTTGGTGGCATTTTTGTGTTGTGGTCATGATACATATAGATCTCAAGGCAGCTAATTACCAAAGGTCAACTCTATCCTTGTAGGCAATACGAAAAAAATATCTCCTTGTTCTAATGAGCAAGTGAGAGCAGCAGGGAGGTTTGGGCGCCTTGGGTAACTATAGAAAGAACCATTTTAAAATCTGGGGACATGGGAAGGTAGAGCTAAATATTTGCAAGCTGTTGATTTTTGTAAAGGACGTGTAAGGTTGCACCGGGAATCCTCGTGCAAAAGCCTTTTGATTGTTCAACTACCTTATCTCTGGGATGGACGCTTGTCCATAGCCCCCAACCTGACTAAGTCCTCAGACACCCCTCCATCCAAAGAAAAACACATACACACCAACGAGCCGCAGGTCCTCCAGCAGTGCTCCTTAGCCCTTGGGTACTCTGGCTTCCCCTCAGATCTCTCTTAGCTCTGTGGCTTTCTCTTCTCAGAGCAGCTGGCCTGGAGGCAAAGGGTAAGATGCTTAGCAACAAAGTCTGCTATGCTGTGTGGCCAGGCCAGAGGGAAGTCAGGGGCTACAGAGGCTGAGAAGCTGCCCAGGGGCCAGGATAAGGCTGTGTGGCTGATGGCAGCTTGCTCACCCATTGAAGGTCTGAATGCCGAGTTCCCAGGTGGCTGCCAAGGGGCACCCAGATGGTCAGTGATCAGCTGTCATGTTGAATCGCAGCCTCGGGTGATGAGAGCGCCGAGGAACCACGAGTTGAAGCTCTGAGCCTGTGTTGATTGGCTTTGCTGTAGGCCACCATTATGGAATGTTTCGTTCAATCCAGCAAACATTCCCTGGGTTCCTGTTCTTGCCGGGTAACAGAGCTAGATGCTGTGGCTGCAGAGGTGGATAAAACGTGTCCCTTATCTGATGGACAGACAAAGATGAACAAATAAGCACCGTTCATTATGACAGATACTAGATTATCTGGAAGGAACAACAGAGACAGACACCTGGATTGTTGAAAGTGTGTGGTTAGACAACCACTAATCCATCTCCCCTAATCACACACCATTCAAAACCAAGACCCTGCTGCAGGAAGCATTCCTTTGAGTTCATTAGAGCAGCATTCATTCTGCTAAGGAATGTTCAAAGGAAAGGTGTAACCTGAAAAAAATTATTCCATGAACAAATAAGTTTGGGAAATAGTGGGTTAAATGAAGTTAGACATGTTGCTTTCCTTGACTGGTTTTTAACTGCAGAACTTCTCAGAGCCTTGAGTGCACTCAGTGTAATTTGTGCGTATCCTAGAGGAGGACTGGTTTTGAGGGTTTTGACTTGAGAGCCTTTTCCCACAGAGTGTCTCCTTGGATCTGGGACCCTCGTGTCCTTAGCCCCAGCACAGGGTCCTGTCGGGAGCTAAGAATTTGGGGAGTGGGATTCCAGTCCTGGCCCTCTCGCTATGGCTGTAATTGCATGGCCTTGGGAAATCTTCTAACCCTCTCTGATCCCATTTCCTCATCTAGAAAGTGTGGTAGTGACATCAGCCTGTCTTACAGGATTGTTAAGAAATGTTTTATGTAAAAGCAGTTTGTACCAATAAGGACCAAGATTATAATTGCTGCATAGTGACAACAATGGTTATGACAAAGCCCTCCAGGCCTTAATTCCTTGTCTGCTCTGAGGCTTGTGACCTCTCCCCCTTTCCAGAGATTTCCCTTTCCTTATGTTCTTTACTCATCTCTCTGGGCTACTTCTTTTGTTGTTGTTGTTGTTTTTAATTTATTTATTGATTGATTTTTGGCTGAGTTGGGTCCTCGTTGCTGTGTGTGGGGGCTACTCTTCGTTGTGGTGCACGGGCTTCTGATTGTGGTGGCTTCTCTTGTCGCGGAGCACGGGCTCTAGGCGCGCGGGCTTCAGTAGTTGCAGCACATGGGCTCAGTAGTTGCGGCACACAGGCTCTAGAGCGCAGGCTCAGTAGTTGTGGCACACGGGCTTAGCTGCTCCACGGCGTGTGGGATCTTCCCAGACCAGGGATTGAACCCGTGTCCCCTGCATTGGCAGGCAGATTCCTAAGCACTGCGCCATCAGGGAAGTCCCTGGGCTACTTCTTGTAACCATCCTTACATTAAACCCCAGAGGCTTCTGGTTTTGAAACCTTTTATTTTACCACGGACCATTTTCTCTCAGGCTTTCCATTGTCAGCATCCCCTGTATATTGATGGGCACCCATGTTTCTGTCTCTAGTGTTACCTTCTCTCCTAAGCTCTGCATCCAGACTGCCAGCTTCTCACCAGGCATCTCTGTGTGACTGCCTCCAAGTCCACACTGCTCCATCTCACTGTTTACTGTTCCCCATATGCTGTGCTTCGTCGTAACCAAGTGTCCTCTTAAGTGCTTCTGGGGAACTCCTGCCCATCTTTCAAAACCCAGCTTAACTGTCTCTTCTTTGCGTGCTTCCTCCTCTGTGCTCCCAGAGGGCTTTGTACCTACATCTGGCACATCACTGCTCACGCTGGCATTGTGGTTGTCGGTGTGGGTTTAGTGCAGTCAAGGACTGTACCTTGTTCGTGTTTAAATCCTCATCCTTGAGCAGACTGCAGGGCACGTGGTAAGTCTCTTAAGCTGGATGCCTGAACCTCATTCTAGTCATGCCTGTGCAGCAGAGGGGGGTTTCGTCTTTAATGCCACATGGGGCCTTACACCAGAGGCCTGAACCTGCTGGGGGACAGTTTTGTTCTCTTCCCCGCTGGCTAGGGCTCGCAGGCACCCGGAAGCAGAAGCCCCACAGAGGGTCCAGAGGAGGCCGCAGGGGCCTCTGCTGCAGCTGCCCCTTGGCTCTCAGCCCGCCGGTGGCCCCAGCTCCCAGCCCATGGCTGCGGCGGTTAGCAGGAGGCCACCCTGTCCTCCCCAGCTCGGCCAAGTCATGTTGATATTCCGGCGGCATAGCCAGGCTTGTTATTGAGCACATGCTTTGCAGATTAGCCTGTTTGTATAGCCAGTCGAACATGTGCTCCATTAAAAATTAAAGCATCGTGTTTTAAGGATGGAGCAGGAGACATCAACTGCCACTGTGCAGCAGGCAGGCAAAGCCCCGGAGCCCATTAGCATAGGTTACAGCAAACGCTAGCCAGCGCCAGCGCAGTTCAGTGATGCAGATGTGGCCTCCAGTCCCGGAGGCCGCCGAGCAGTCAGCTCGGATGCCGAGTGTCAACATCACCTTTTGTGTTTGTGCACATCCACCAGCCGGCCGAGAGGCAATGATCAGGATGACTGCGGGCCCTGCTTCCAGAAGCCGGAGCAGGGAGTTTGCATGTGGCTCACAGGGAAGCAGGAGCATTTTGCCAAGTAGCCAAGAGGACCCAAAGCAAACAGCTGCAATCTGTTCCATGAACCGAACCCAGTTGCACCCTGGGAGCGGCGTCCAAGCCAGGTGGAGTGGGGGGAGGCTTTCTACCTTCACTCTTTACCACTCCCTGCTTGAGGGCAGGCGAGGATTGATGTGTGTTCTTCCCAGGCTGGCACAAGTGTAGGGACACCTCCCTGTATCAGAAGTTGGAGTTCCTACAGCTCCCGCTGTGCAAACAGGGCCTGATTCCGAGCAGCGCTGTGTTGTCCCTGAGGCCCAGGCACGTGGTTCTCTGGTCCAGGTGGCCCTACCCTTGGTCCCTGAACAGACACTCTTTGTAAAGTTGAGGAGCAAGTCGCCATTTGTGCTGCCGGCGCTAAGAAGCAACTGATCACAGAAGGAAACGATCAACTTATCACTCAGCAGCCACAGGGGGACCCTTTAGTGAAAAGACTAATACCTGCTGACATTCACCCATCAACCCCTGGGAGCATTCCCTCCAGTCACTGTCAGTAGCAGGTGCAGTTACTGAGCCCCGTGATGGAAACCTCTGTTATCAAGAGAAGATGAAAATAAGCTCAGGGGCTTCCCTGGCGGCGCAGTGGTTGAGAGTCCGCCTGCCGATGCAGGGGACGCGGGTTCGTGCCCCGGTCCGGGAGGATCCCACATGCCGCGGAGCGGCTGGGCCCGTGAGCCATGGCCGCTGAGCCTGCGCGTCCGGAGCCTGTGCTCCGCAACGGGAGAGGCCACAACAGTGAGAGGCCCGCGTACCGCAAAAAATAATAATAATAATAAATAAATAAAGTAAGCTCAAGGTAATCAAGTATGGGACATCTTAACATAGAGAAGATTTCAACTGGTGTAGTTAAGGTGTAGCTTCAGCTTTCTGAAGAATGCACGGCTGTAGTACAACCCCTTCCTGAATATTATCGAATGTGTGAGGTGATAATGTAGCCATGAGAAAGATAGTAAAAAAGTTTATTCATCCTGTTTTCTTTCTGGATGGCTCAACTCTGCTGCATTCCTAGGCATAGCACGTTGCCTGCTGTGATGTAGTGCATTGCTGTATGCAAGTGCACTTGTAGAAACGAGGCTCAGGAACAAAGGTTTCTAGCTTTCTCTTCCCCTTCTTCTCCCTGGGTATAGATATGTTGTTCCTCCTTCATCTTAAAAAATGCTGCTTTGAAAGCCATCCATCAGGTTCTATCACTTCTACCCTTTCTTATCTACCACCCCTCTCCCAGTTTGTTGAAGTTTTTAGCATTTTAGCAGACAGCTCTTTCCACTACGACTCAGAATTCACGTGGGCAGCCTGTCGGAGCCTCAGGGCTCTCAATTCCTGACCTCCTTGCCCCCAGCGGTCTTCCTTCCATCCACCTAAGCCACCCATCCCCATTGCCACACCCACCGCCTTGTCACTGCCAATAACAGTACCAATTTTAGAGTTGTGATTTCCAAATCATCAGAGGCAAAGAAGTCAAGGATCGGGGGAGTCCAGGATGCTCAGAACCCTCTGTTGTCCCCTCCTTGCCGTGTTCTGACACCTTCCCGTGGCTGCTTCATCCCCCGCCTCCTTCATCCCCTCCACTCGCTCGGTCACGCTGGCCTTTGGTCTGTCCTTCCAACAAACTGGGCTAGTTCGCACCTCAGAGGTTTGTTCTCTGTCCCCTCAGAGGGTCACTTGGGCCGTGTCTTCATTTCTTTGGGGTCTCTCTATTCAAATGCCATCTCCTGAGAGAGGCGTTCCCTGACTGCTCCGCCAAAACAGCAGTGCCCTGCACACCCCAGGTCACCCTCTCCTAATCCTGCTTTGTGATTCTTCATAGCACTCAGCCAGCAACTACACACACACACACACACACACACACACACACACACACACACACACACACACACACACACACTGCCTCCCTCCTCCCTTGCAATGTTAGTGCCTGACGACAGGGATTTTGTGTTTGTTTACCAGTATACCCCATGTGCCTTTAATGGTCTTTCAATGCAGAATTAATTAGTTGAATGGTTGAAGGAAAGAAGAATAAATGTGGGCTGGAAGCAAATTTTGGCAGTTAGGGTTTACGAAGATAGGGTCATTTATAAAGCCTTCTAGTAAACTGTATCAAAAACGTATTTTTTCAAATAGTAACCCTTTATAAATGAGCAAATTTCAGTTCTAAGAATTTGGGAAAGCAGAAGAATTCATTTTCCTAATATTTTGTGAAACCAGGGATAGAATATTTCAAGCTGTGAGACCCCTAGTGCTGGCCTTAAAAGTTCTCCCCATCCCTATATTACTTCACTGGCAGGTTCCTTCCTCTTTTGTTTTTCTCAAAACACTTTATTTTTTTAACTTCTAATGTTGTCCTATTATTGAGGATAAAAACAAGGTTGTATAGTACCATTTCAGGCAAATACAGCTCATGTTTTTAGTGTATTTGTTTACATACTTGAAAGAAGCAGAATCAAATAAAAGCAGAACGGGATAAAGGATTGAAAGTGGGGCTTAAAGCTCCACCCTCTCTGAAGTGCTTTGGGCATTTCATACTCTTCACTTTTTAGGATATAAGCATATGGTCCCTTTTACTTTAAACAAGTCAGACTCTAGAAAGTTTAAAAAATTTTTGCCTGTGAGCAAAAGTGAGATAAAATGGTCCTTCTTCACTGCCATTGTTTGGAAGAAAAGCTCCAGACCAGGGGGAGACTGTCATTGCCATATAATAATTCAAGCTTCCTTTAGTCTTTAGTCTCCCTTTCTAAATCTTAGCATATAAGATTAGAGGTTCCTTCTCCATTTTCCAGTTGGCCTCTTTCTTGCTTTACCTTGTTTTAAAGAAGAGCTTGATTACTCACTTGAACCCGTCCATCAGCAAGGCCCTTGCTCTGAAGATTGTATATGCTTTTGTGCCAGTTAACATACTTTTGGCTACAAGTAACAGAAGGCCTAGCCAAAAGTGGCCATAAATAGGGGACACTCAGTTAGTTATCTCACAAAATAAATGTCCAGAGGTATCCAGATGAGTGTGGGAGCAGCTTCTCTGAGGGTTTCTTGGCTTCACCTTAGGTAGATAAGATAGCTACCATAGCTACAAGAATTGTGTCCCCACCCCATACACCTAAGGAAGGAAGGAAGGAAGAGGACAGATCTACTCCTTCATTTTATGTTTCTTTGTATTAGGAGGGAAAAAGTCCTTTCCAGAGGTCCTGCAGCTGACGTCCCCATACATCTCATTAATGACTGGGCTAGAACTATGTCATGTGTCTACTGAAACCAGCCACTAGCAAACACAGATTAGCTTAGACCCTAGATCATCTCCTGGGCTGGGCCCATGGCTGTCTGATACGTGAACAAAGTTGTTTTTTCTAATAACAGAGACTGGGGCGCAAGCTCCTGGGCAGACAACCAACTCTGCCATAGACTGTCTTCTACAGCAGTACAGCCCATCACTTCTACTAGAAAAAAACTCACTCCAAGTGGAGTAGAAGATTAGCTTGGGGCCTGTTGTGATAGGCTAGGATAGTATAAACCAGGATCATTTAGAAGTGATCTTGGAATACTTGCTTATTTATATCACCACTGTTCATTTACATACCCCAGGACAGCACTTACCACACAGCACCATGATTCTGTGTCCTGTGCATCTCAAGGGGCCTCTGATTTCTTCTTTGTGTCCAGAGCACCCAGGACATGGCCTAGAACTTAATACAGGTAGAGGTTGTCTCTCAGTGTTCGCTGAATGAATGACCAAACGAATGAATGAATGAACAGACAAATAAGCAAATACTGAGTAAGATATTCTTTTTTAAAAAAAATTTTATTGAAGTATAGTTGATTTACAATGTTGTGTTAGTTTCAGGTGTATAGCAAAGCGACTAAGTTATTATATACATTATATATATTTTATATATTCAGAATATATATGTATTCTTTTTCAGATTCTTTTCCATCATAGGTTATTATACTGAATATAGTTCCCTGTGCTATACAGTAGGTCCTTCCTTATTGTTTATCTGTTTTATGTATGGTAATATGTATCTGTTAATCCCCAACTCCTAATTTATCCCTCCCCGTCCCTTTTCCCTTTGGTAACCGTAAGATTGTTTTCTGTGTCTGTGAGTCTGTTTCTGTTTTGTAAATAAGTTCATTTGTATCATTTTTTTAGATTCCACAAATAGGCGATATCATATGGTATTTGTCATTCTCTGTCCAACTTACTTCACTTTAGAATAATAATCTCTAGGTCCATGAGTAAGATATTCTTGAAGCCGTGTCTTATGAAGAACAGTTAAAATAATTACAAATGTTTAGCTGGAGAAAGAATGAATGAACAAACAAATGAATAAGCAAACGGTGACTAAACTGTTTTTGAAGCCATGTCCTATGAACTGTTAAATTGACTATAAGTATTTACCTGGAGAAGAGAAGAACTGAGGAATACAATGACTTTCTGAAATGCTGTACCTAAAATCCTTTCAAGTGAAAAAGGATTAAAATCACCTTGTGGGATATCTAAGGACAGAGCCAGGAAAAATGCGTGGAAACTACAAGGAGACAGAAAGCTCTTCCTTGCACTGAGCTAAAATCTAAGAGTGGAGAGTGGAATTAACTACCTTAGGAAAGATGAGCTTGCCGTCACCAAGCACTAGCCACTGGACAGGATACTGTACGGGGAGGGAAGTGCCATTTATCACTGGAGATTGGACCGAAGGATGCTTATTCTCTGATGTAACCCAGCAGTGATGGGATTCTCTGAAATTTTAAGAAACTAAACGTTAAAATGAAGGAAGCACAGTCGTTTTTTCCAAATTAGCAAGAGATTTTATGATGCCCTGAAACACCTGTGAGTAATCCCGCCTGTATTTATTATTCCCAGTTACGTCTGCTGTTCTCTTGACCTCAATTTTTTTTTTTTTTTTTTTTTTGCTGTTCGTGAGCCTCTCACTGTTGTGGCCTCTCCCGTTGCGGAGCACAGGCTCGGGACGCGCAGGCTCAGCGGCCATGGCTCACGGGCCCAGCCGCTCCGCGGCATGTGGGACCTTCCCGGGCCGGGGCATGAACCCATGTCCCCTGCATCGGCAGGCGGACTCTCACCCACTGCGCCACCAGGGAAGCCCTCTTGAGCTCAATTTTTGATGAAAGGATTTCTTTGAAAAGAAAAAGTTGTTAGATTTCATTGGTTTTGTCTGTCTTGATGGGATCTGCTTCTCACGTCAGGACATTACCTCGTTTACAGATTATGAACGTTCACCTTGTGTACTCTTCGTGTCTTTGGGTAGAGAGGAAGAGAAATGCTCAGCTTCTGAGGGCTGGGGAATTGGGGTTGCATCCTCATGTATCTCTCACATGGGCTGTCTCACTGTCCAACCGCAGAACTGAAAGTCTGAGAAAAGAGATGGAAATTGAGAAACTGTGGGCCATCATTCACTCTTGTAATTATAGTGAAGAAGTGTACTGCATATGTATGTTCCCTCAGTAAAACAGGTGTTCTGCCCTTAAAATGGTAATTATAGACTATTTCAGATAAATGATCTTCACTTATTTCATATCATTGAGGTATTTTCTTCCACGGTTAACCACCCCGTGATACAGAAAGCTTGCTCATGCTTGAAAGAATCAAAATGCATATAGATTTTCTAAAATAAGCCCCCTTTCTGGAAGTATTTTGTGGTTAGTTTCAAAATGTAATATCTTGAGGAAGGTTGAGGTTGACTTTTTTATTTTAGTATAAAATTTTAAAAGTAAAATCACTGCAATGAGTGATTTTACTTCCATTAGCCTAAGGTCTTTGTGATTTCACTTGAGGTCACTAGTAGGTTATTTTTCTTGCATTATTTCATCAGCTGTCAGTTCTATTAATATAATGTAATCCATGCAGCGCTGTGATTTTTAAAAGACATGACTGTAAGCACAGAAGGCAATTTTTGGAAGTTTATTTAGATGATTGTAGGGTATCAGACTGCCTCAATCTCCTTCATGCTTAGCATCTGAAGGGTCACTTAAGGATGGCACATGATCTGCGGTGCTCAAGTGGGGATTCATGCCGGTGTTTTTATACCCAGCACATAAAAATATATCTGCGGCTCCTTTATTATCTTTTGAAAGACGATGGCTCGCTTGTGGGGTGTGCAGTTGTGTTTACTGCTTAGGTTACGGGATACTTGATATATCTCCTATTTAACACTAACAGTAACCCTTTTAAGGAGGTTTACTTCGAGCTCGCTCTATTAATATATTCACTCTTGGGCTTTGATTACACTAATGCAGTGAATTTATGTTTGCATATATAGTGGGTATCATTCAGGAAATCATTCGAAAATTATTCTTAAACAGCAGCTATACACATCCTGTTAGTCCCTGGTGGTTAATAAAGAAATTAGAAATTGTCTGCTCTTGAACTTGACTATATGATTGAGATCCATCGAAGCACCTAGAAAAGTGGTTCTTTAGTTTGCTTTTTGAATATGAGGATACTTTTTAAATGTTAAAAAAATATAGAGCCCTACAGAGTACTAGCTGTACCTTTGCCATCTCGTAATCTAAAACATATAAAATCCATTTACTGAAACGCATGTGGATAAAATGATATAATGTCTGGGGTTTGTTTTAAAATTACCTGGGAAGGTGGAAGCAGCGGGAATGGGTAGAGTATAGATGAAACAAGGTCGGCTGTGAGTTGATAATCGTTGAAACTGGGTGATGGTAGATGGGGGTTTATTGTACAGTTCTCTCCACTTTTATGTGTGTTCGAAATCATCCGTTTAATAAAATGTGTGAGGAATATAAGGTTACTGTGAATTTAGCTTTTAAAAGGAAAATGTATTTTTATGATCCCTGAAGCATCTACGTATTTGAAAAATACCTGTCGTTACATGAAAGCGGCATGTGATTTATGGAGCCTAGAGATGGAGCTTGGTGCACCTGGATTCTGGAACCCCTTTGCTGTAACTATTAGAGCACAAAAGAGAAGCAGGTTCAAGGCAGCTTGATACATACTGTTTACGCAACCACTGAGTGCATTCCATGCAACGTGAACCTTGACTACCGAAGCACACCTGTAGCTTCTTTAACGCACTGTTGGCTGTGTTGCTTAGAAAAGGCAGTGTCCTGTGGAGGAAGATGTGCTACCACTTGAGCAGTGATAACATTGAACAGAGTGTGTAGGGTTGAGGCAGGTGGGAATGTCTAGAATAGGAAGCAAAGACTGATCCATTCAGAAACTCAGAGGCCTCCAAATAACAACAGCCTTATCCTAATTCAGCCTCCGCCAAACTTGCCCTTGGCCGACTGTCACCAAGGCCAAATCACCCATGACTTCCTTTTCTGACCTCAGGCAAATTGACCTACTCCTTCTATCTCCTCCTCAAGCAGAACTTAAAACATCTACATTGTATTTTGATTTCTGTGAAGATTAGAGAGGAAAAGTATGCTTACTGTCTTTTGTCCCTGGCCAGTTTTCATTGGGACCTTATTTCCTTGAAATTCTTGGCCTATAAAAACATGCAGGTGAAATTACCCTAAATTTATAATTATATATATTTAAAATCTTAGATTACATGGGAGTTGAATATCTAGAATGAATCAGCCTTAGGAAAATGTTTCTTTTTAAAAATTATTAAATATTGGAACATTATAAAAAATAACATTGGAATATTTAATTCATGGTTCAGTTCTCTTGTTCATTTAAAGGTTTAACTATTTCCCACTGTTTAAACACCTCTATCTGATCTTTTGTGCTAACCAGCGTGTCCAAAATATTGCAAAACAGATGAATGATCAAGGAATTTAAGGAATACTCCCCCAGTGAAGCCAGAAGGATATTCTTGAGGAGAAAAAAAAAGAATGCATGAAACTTATTTAACAAGAAAGATTTGAGTCAGGTAATCTACATAATATATCCACTGGCATTAAGGCTGTCATCTTGGTATTGCATTTCTGGTACGAATTTCGCAATAGCTGTCTTTCACTGTCGGTTCTAATAAAGAGTGTTGGTCAGCTTAAATTCCCTGGGAGCTCAGATTTATGTTTTGTGAACTGCGTGTGCCTGAGGCCTCTCATGCATGATTTAAACTGCTTTGTAAATGTCAATAGGTGGAAAAGCATCAGATCCCTTGTAGATTTCTCCAAATCCTCAAAGATGCATATGCCATGTATAAACCATGCTGCACTCTCAAGACCATTGCCGTTTTTTACACTTGCTTAACTGGGGGTTTAAGGTATTGCCAGAAGCAAAGTATCAGTGTGTGCATGTCTCGATCCAACTGGCCAATGAAACCCTGTATTAAGAAAACCTTTGCACCAGAGAAACGTCTCCAGTGACCTGAGATGGGCGCACCTCATGAATGTTGAATGTTCTTCAAACTCTATTTCTTCATTCTTGACTTTTTTCAAAACACACATTTAACTTGATTGAAGTTGCTGATTTCATAGCATTACATTCATTCCATGGACAGCTATATAGATTTGTAGAAAAATGTTTCCATCGGGAGCTCCCAGACCTGGATCCTGTCCTGGTTCTGCCACTCTCTGGCTGTTTGTCCTTGTGCGGGCCACTTAACCTTCTGGGGCCCCACTTTTAGATCCACTGAGGTTGAATCCAGGAGGTTGCATTAAATGATCTCCACTTGTTCCTCTCAGCTCTTGCATCATGACTCCAAGAGATAGTGACAGACAGCCAGTGTGACACTTTTAAAGCCATGGGAGCACAGGTGACTTTTAATTAGGCTCACTCTGCTGTCTTCTGGGCGGCACAGAGCGCCAGCAGAGGCCCCCAAATGGCCAGCAGCGGTTGGACAAAGAGACCTCAATGTCAGCCTGATGGCTTATCAACTCATTTGTGTTCAGAGCACCTCCTTGTGCTGTTTCCTGTTGGCCTGAGAACGGTGTAGTGGGTGTCCCCGCCCCCATCGGATTACTTAGCTAACAGGTGTTTTCTAATGTCTGAAGAGGCAAAGCAAATGATAGCGAGGGCATGGCATTCCAGGGCAGAGGCCCCCGTGTGAGCAAAAACACTAGCCTGGCTTTCTCAGAGGCGGTTTCTTCTTCACTTGTGTACCCCTGAGCCTTTCCCGGTGCCTGGAGACAGAGGTGCTTGGAAAACGCATGCCGCGTAATCATTGCAGAGCGAATTTGTTCAGAGTCAGCCATCAGGACAGAGATGGCCTTTTGTTCTTCCTCTTTACCTTTTCATTCCTACCTGGTTCTGAATGAGCAGCTTTGATCTTTTCTTTCCACGTGTTCACTTTCTAACCTAGTATCTTCTTGCAGGGACCGTTTCCGGGGTTAAGGAAGAGTGCCCAGGGTAGCTCTGAAGCTGGCCTGTGCAGGTCTAATCCTGACTGCCCTCTGACTGTGTCCTTGAGCACTTCACTTAACCTCTCTGTCTTAGGTTTTAATCTGTAAAATGTACATCATACAAGCACCTACCTCAGCAGGTGTGAGGATTAGATTTGGCTGTTCAACATAAAGCTCTAGAACTGTGCCTGCCATTCAGAAGTGTTAGCTGTTATTAACATTAGTTGTTTTTTTTTTAAATTATTATTTAATTTGAACTTTTTAAAAAAAAGAGCCAGGGCAGTTGTGCCAACCTTGGAAAAAAATCACATGCCTAATTCCCATCATCTCCAGCCCAGTGAGGAGCGGTCTGCAGTGGGCAGTACTAGGGGTCCAGGGCCTTACTCACTCGAGCCAGGTCTGCGTCCGCCTGGTCAGGACACACCCCGCCTGGAATGTACCATCTCTACGTCCACATCCCGGGCAGCCTCACCGAAGCAAGTCAGGAACTCTGCAACCTGGAGACACCTTTGGAACACTGTCGCCACCAGTGTCCCATTTGTGTGTTTGGAGAATGTCAAGTAAGCACATTCTTTGTCACCCCCTGACATGACCTCAGGGTTACTTTCTGCGCTTGTTGACAAATTTTTAGACAACCAGGTTTTATCAGCGGAAACCTTGAAGAGTGACAAATGGTTCTTGGAAGAGTTGGTACATACTCTAAAATGTCAGCTGGCTCATTTATAACCAGTGATGTCCAGTGTCTAAGCCGTGCTATCATCATGGTCTATAGATAACCCACCCTCACGATGCTCCAGGCTCCCCGAGCACTTTGTGCAGCTGTTCTGGCTGAAGACCCAGTTGACATCTATAATAGATACCCAATGGAGAGCCTCTTATTTTATCACTTTCTGTGTTTCAACACCAGCGGTCCCCGTGGACTGTCAGAAACGGGCAGCTAGCACATCATGGGAAAGGTGACTTGCTGAGTCCCTGTGCCCTGAGGACATTATTAAGTGCTAGGGAACCTTGTTAGCTCATAAAGTTGGTTCAAACCAATTATTGCTGTGCGACCATTACCACTGCCAAGAATGTAACTCTTTTAAATTCTTGCCCATAAAGCCAATCTTTCCATGACATTATATCATAGAGCAGGGCTTCTGATCTGGCCGCGTTGAACCCCACTGTGCGCAAAGACTACCCGTTGCATTCGCTGCTCGGTGTTGGTTACCCTTCAGTGCTTCCCGGAGGCAGCGAGGCTACTATTTATAGATTTGCTTTCTGAGTCCCTAGTTCAGCGCAGTCATTTTCGACACGCTGTCCCAGTCATCTGATCAGCCATGCTGCTTCTAAATGAAGGTCCAGGCCTTGGCCTCTGCAGAGAGGGTGACAGCTGTCAGATACAGATAGTAGGCTACAGATCCTGGCTGCTAAAACCCTCTCATTCATTCCTGTTACAGATCATCGACCACAGCTTGAAGCCGTGCTTTACAGTCGGCCGATTAGTTGGCAAGAGATCTACATACTGTATTAGCAAGGTCAGCCACTGAGATAAAGGCAAAATCTCAAACCCCTGCACTATTTTTAAACCAGTAGCTATTTGCTAAAGCTGGTTATTTT